>NC_056732.1:1097136554-1097436554 GCF_019279795.1 Protopterus annectens
TGATAAAAGCTATGGAAGGTTTGTTTAAGAATATTGTAAAAGGCAGAGGAAGCACCAACATCTTGGTAGAAGGTGTGGTGGCTCTGTTAACTAAGGATGGTAAAGACCCTCTACGGCTTCATGCAAACCCATTTCTACTTTAAACTATGATTATAAAGTAGTCATGTCTATACTAGATAAAAGAATGGCAGAAGTGTTGTCAAAATTGATAGATATGGATTAATACGATTTTTTGGAAGGGCAGGCAAACATTTGACAACATTAATAGAACAATGATGATCTATAGGTTAGCAGAATGTAAGAAAATACCACTGTTGTTGAGGGTCTTGATGCAGAGAAAGCTTTCGACAGAATAGGCTTGGATTTAATGAGTAAGGCAGTGGAAGTAGTTGCTCTCCCTGATACAATAAGGTTATTTAAGAGGCTATATGAAGAATCAGAGGCAAAAATTAAGGTGAGAGAATTCCTCTCCTATACGCTCTGTTTGAACAGGGGAACCAGGCAGGGGAGTCCTCTTTCTCATGTGTTATTTGCTTTATATTTATAGCCATTGGCAAATAAATAAATTAAAGGGCCCAGAAATGGGTTTTTAGTTAAATCTAAAGCAGAAGCTGCTGTTAAATAAGGGAAAATAAATAAGTTGTGTAAATATTGCATAACTATAAGAATCAATCAGAGGAGGTTAGAAGACACTGGAAGAGCAATTTATAAGAGAACAATGGGAGGATATATGTATGGTTCCCACCTATGCAAGAAAGTCCAGAAGGTTTAGACTTTTGTTTGGAGATGTTTGCATAGGTATTTTTATACCCCAAGCAAATTTCAAAGAATTTTTCCTCAGGTAGATAACAAATACTAGAGTTGTTATGGAGAAGAAAAAGATAACAGAGAACATGTGGTTTGGAAATGTAATGAGTTGGTAGATTTTAAACATTTCCCACAGACTACTTTGTCAGTAATATTTGGGGAGCTAGTGACTGTAACAAAGGATATACTTTTTCTGAGCTGGGACACTTTAGGGCCTTGTTATCGTTTCCATTTTTGGCAGCCAGCAAAATTAATCAAAGTCTAAACCAACACTATTTGAAGTGCTGAATATTATGAGAGAGATAAAAGAAATGGAAGATGGATTTTTAGAAAAGGAAAGGAGCAAATTACATATAAGTAAATGGAAATTGTGGAAACAATACATGCAGATATAGGAGGAGGAGAAATAAGAAGTTATGTACCTACCATAACGTTCCATGTTAGTTGTCTTCTTCTCGCCTTCTTTCTTGCTGGATGGGTTTGGAGCCGAACCTCGGCTCCAACTCAGCCATTACTAAAGCTCGAGACTCCCCTATATCCTACAATGCTAGGTGGTAACTACTCAGATCTCGTTTGATAGCTAAACCAAGCAGTTCTGGTCTCCATAGTATGGAGAAAAAAAGAACCCACGTCTATATAAACCTGATTGTAAGCTACACAAACATAAAAGGGGGAATAGAGGTGGTAGAACATGTGGGAAGGAAACTCCAAAGGAAGATCCCAAAATTTCCTATCGGTCTGTCCAGGCTAGGGGGAAGGAGGGTGGGACGCAAGAAAGAAGGCGAGAAGACGACAACTAACATGGAACGTTATGGTAGGTACATAACTTTTTAATGTTAAGTTGTCAATCTCACCTTCATTCTTGCTGGATGGGACCGCGTCCCTAGCACCTTATTCCGGGCGGCCTATCGGAACAGACACTTGAGAACAGTGGAACCAAAGCTGGCATGGTTTCTGGAGGCCATATCCAATTTGTAATGTAAAATGAAGGTATGAGGAGAAGCCCAAGTGGCTGCTGCACAAATGGAATCTATAGGCAGCCTGTCCTGAAAAGCTACAGATGAAGCTAATGCCCTAGATGAATGAGCTCTAGGTCTTGAAGGCAGTTTTTGATGTCTGATTTCATAGATGAAGGTAATTATAGAGGTAAGCCATCTTGAGAGGGACACCTTAGTAACTGGAAGGCCCAATTTCCCTTCCTCATAAGACAGGAAAAGTTGATCAGATTTCCTGAACTGTTTAGTTCTGTCTAAATAATATCTAAGTTGGCGGTGAACATCTAGAAAATGTAACTTTTGTTCTGACCTGTTGGAATAGTCAGGGAAAAATACTGGGAGATCAATCGTTTGGTTCAGATTTGTCTCAGAGGAAACTTTAGGCAGGAAGGACGGATTAGTCCGGAGGGACACCCTATCTTTGTGCAAAACTAAATAAGGAGGACGACTGCACAGAGCATGAAGTTCAGATACCCTTCTAGCTGAAGTTATGGCTACTAGAAAAAGTGTTTTCCATGAGAGCAATGAGAGCAGCTTAAGAGGGCATGAAGCCGCTGGTTCGAAGGGGGGGGATCAAGGATGCCAGAACCAAATTCAAGTCCCATTGAAGTGGGGGATCTTTGATTGGGGGCTTGAGCAGAAAAATACCTCTTAAAAAGGCTTTGCAGAGCTTATGGGACATGATACTGGAGTCTGAGACTCCTACATGAAAATTAGATATGGCAGCTAGTTGTACTCTAATGGTAGATGAAGAAAAGCCTAAATGGAAGAGCTCTGCCAGGAAGTCTAGGATAGACTGGATAGGTGCAGTGAAGGGGTCTATATTCTTTGATGCTGCCCAGAAGGAAAAACGTTTCCATTTACTATGATAAATCTTCCTGGTAGAAGATTTGTGAGAGGCTATCAGGATGTTCCGGACCGAATGAGAGATTGAGGGAAGCCTGGCTAGGGTAGGAATTGGAGAAACCATGCTGTGAGGTTGAGAGACTGAAGGGAGTGGTGCAGCTGGCCCGACTGGTGGGTTAACAGATCTGGCACCGGGTCCAGATGCCAAGGATGCTCCAATAGGTAATGATGGAGGAATGGAAACCATATCTGTCGAGGCCAGTAAGGGGCAATGAGGATCATTGAAACTCTCAAGGCGATAGCTTTCTGAATTAATTGAGATATCACTGGAAAGGGGGGAAAAGCATACAGAAGTCCCCGGGGCCAATCGTGGACTAGAGCGTCTCTGGTGGGATGGCCTGGTAACAGGAAGAGAGTGAAGAAGTCGTGACACTTGCTGTTTTGGGGAGTAGCAAAAAGATCGCAGCAAGGCTGGCCCCATCTTTTGAAGACTTCTTCCAGCACTGATTTCTTCAGAGACCACTCGTGGGGCATCAGAATGGCCCTGCTCAACTTGTCCGCAATCACGTTGGACTTCCCGGGAATGTGCGTTGCTATCAGAAAACACTGAGAAGAAATCGCCCACTGCCAAAGTCTGAGTGCCTCTCGACATAAGGGGTAGGATCTGGTTCCGCCCTGTTTGTTGATGTACCACACTACGGACATGTTGTCCGTCTGAATTGCAATAGTCCTCGTGGGAAGAGAGTGCTGAAGGGCTTGCAATGCTAAAAGCACTGCTCTCATCTCTAAGACATTTATGTGCAAGTGGCACTCGAAAGGTTGCCACGTGCCCTGGACTGTCCTGCCCTGATAATGCCCCCCCACCCACCCAATCAGGGAGGCGTCCGTTGTCACCGTGGCGACTGGGGGGGGAGGAACGAAAGGTCTGCCTTGGAGAACTTGAGGTGATGTGACCCACCAAGACAGGTGATTCTTGCATGACTGAGTTATTAATATGATGTGAGACATCGGGAGCTGTTGGAAGGACCATTGAGTAAACAGCATCTATTGTAGGATCCTCATGTGGAAACGAGCTAAGGGGAGAAGGGTGATAGTAGCCACCATGAGTCCTAATACCTTCAAGACTACCCTGGCTTTGATCTTGTTGCATTGTAGTAGAAGGTAAACTTGTTTGCGGATATCTAACACTCTTTGCTCTGTAAGTCTGGTGGAAAGATTGAGTGTGTCTAAGGTGGTGCCTATAAATGTAACAGATTGACAAGGCGACAAGGCAGATTTTTTGAAATTTATTGAAATACCTAGAGATTGGCAAGTTTGGATGGTGAAGTCTCTGGCTAGAAGCAGTTGATGTCTGGTGGTGGCAGTAAGGAGCCAGTCGTCTAAATATGGAAACACCTGGAATCCTTGACGTCTCAAGTGAGCCGCGACCACTGCCATACATTTGGTAAACACTGGGGCTGTAGTGAGACCAAAGGGCAGGGCTCTGAACTGGTAGTGACTGGCTCCCAGCCTGAAGCGGAGAAACCTCCTGGAGCGTCTGTGCATTTTGATGTGGTAGTACGCATCCTGAAGGTCTATCGAGCACATCCAATTGTCCTGACCCAAGAAGGGTAGAATGGACTGTAGCGTGACCATCCGGAATTTTGTTTTTTTGATATAATTGTTTAACTTGCTGAGATCTAGTATAAGTCTCCAGTCCCCTGTTTTTTTGGCACCAAAAAGAATTTGGAGTAGATTCCGGATCCTTGCTGGCCTGCTGGGACTGATTGGATAGCTCTTTTTGATAGCAGCTTTGATATTTCTAGTGCTGCTTGTTCCCTTAGACTGGGTGGAACGTCTGGAAGGGATCCTTTGGGTTGGGAAGGGGTGTGAATAAAGGGAATTTTGTAACCCTAGGATATGACTGACTGTACCCATTTGTCTTGGGTGAGGGAAAGCCAGGCTTTTGGGTACAGTGATAATCTTCCCCCAACTGCCTCCGAAGGTGGACAGCCGGGCAGCTCCTCAGGGATGCTGAAAGGGTTTATCAGAGAAAGTTTCTCTGCTACCCTGGTTTTGTGGACCTCCTCTGCCTCTAGGGCAGTGTCTATTGTTATTCCCCCCTCTGCCTCTAGAGGGGAATCGACCTTGTGCATTAAATGAGACTCCCTGAGCCTTGCGGAACCACATTTTTCCTCCCCTCTGACCTTTTGGATAAGGTCTAGAAGGGGTAGAAAAACGGACTCCCATGGCAGAGAGTGTCTTACCTTCCACCTCGCACCTAGTCAATGTATCCTTCACCTGAGGACCAAACAATGTTGAGCCATCAAATGGGGAATTGGTGAAGGACGCCTTGAAAGGGTCCGCAAAATTGCAAAGCCGCATCCAGGCATGACGTCGTAAAGCTACACCTGTGCCTGTGGCCCTACTCGCCCCATCAGCAGCGTATGAGATAAGCCGCATGGAGGAGTTAACAATCGAATTCAGGGTTGCCAACTGGGAGTTCATTTTGTCTTGGAACCCCTCAGCTGTTGGATCCTGTATAGCCTCACCCATATCTTTGAGCAAATCTCTCTGGAGACGGGTAAAGTGACACAAATAGTTCAGTGACCGCATTGAGAAGGTCGCTGAGGAAAACATCCGCTTAGCATACCTGTCCATGGTCCTAGACTCCTTATTAGGAGGATGGACAGGTACCGAAGGATCGGCTAACTCCTTCTTAGTGGCTGCGGCCACCACCATGGCATCAACAGAGACACCTTTTGATAGAAAGTCCTTGTCTTTAGGGGCAGTAATAAATTTTGACGGCCTCCTTGAGGTAGGTTCCACTGAATCAGGGGCCGTCCAAGCCTTCCTTGCCACGACTTCCATAAGGGGGTCAAAGAGAGGGGACACCCAGGAGGTGGAAGGGCGAGAGCCAAACGCCTCAAGGTAAACTGACTCGTCCTCTGAAGGGTTAAGGGCGGGCCAGCTCCCCCTCTGTTTCAGGATTTCAAGGATGTCAGCTAAGGAGACATCCTCAGAAGGGTATCGAGGGGAACCTTCAGATTCCTCCAAGTCACTGTCAGAGGTGATAGACTCAGGGGAGTCAATGTGCTTCCTCTTGCACTGTCTCTTCCGAGGGGGTTCTCCTACCGGATCAGGAGAGGCCTCGGAAGAGGAGGAAATTCCCAATGGGGAAACCTGAGGAGCTGGCTCTCTGCGGTCTGATACAAGGGGATGGGTAGAAATCACCGTAGGCACTGAAGAGGGAAGAGCTGACGGAGCTGACTGTGGGGTAGACACTGGGTCTAGCACGCTCCGCATGACCTCGAAGGCACCCCTATCATGCAAGGCCGGAGGTCCCTGCTCCGAGGAGACAAGGACCCCCCCTGGCACTGACAGAGACGGCTCCGAGGCCGATGTCGGAGCCGAACTCACCAGCGCCGAAGCTCCGAGAGGGAGAACGGGGTCAGACAAGGGTCCGATGCCACTCGCCCCCTCGGAGCCGATGAGGGAAGCCCGGTGCCGAGATCCCTCCAATAAGGAAATCAGAGCAGACGACGGAGCCGAAAGGGAAGGTATCAGCTCCCAAGCACCGACATGCACGGCTCCGATGAGCCCCGGTTCCGAACTCAATGGAGTCGGAGGAGGAAAAAATCAAGGATGGAAATAGCCGCTGACTGTTGAAGTAGGGCTATGCAGCATTTGGGCCAGTGCCTTGGACTTGAGAAGTCTACTCACCACCCTTTGTAAATCATGATCGGATAGCCTGGAGGACCAAGAGGAGTGAGACCTATGGCTCCGTTCTGATAAAAGAGGAGATCCCGGCACCGAATGTATGGAGCCGATGGAAAGGGACCTAGACCTCTTCTTAGCAGGTGGCTCCGATAAGCCTATCGGAGCCGACTGAGTCTTGTCAACCTCGGCTCCAGCCGGAGCCGAGGCGATAGTATGAGACTTGGAAACATCGGCTCCAGCCGGAGCCGATGTCGAAGCCGATCTAATGCTTCCAGGGGACGGCTCAGAAACTGGAGCCGACGGTCTGGAAGTCTTAGAAGGCTTCCCTGACGCAGACTGAGTCGGGGGGCCTTCAGGCTTTAACAAGCCACGCAAAATCAATTTATTTTTGGTTTCCTGCAGGACTCCAGGGATGAATGCATGACATACAGCACATGAGTCCTGCAGGTGCAAAGGTCCCAGGCAATATACACAAGAAGTGTGACTGTCTGTCAGAGACATTTTCTGACAGCACGAATCACACTTCTTGAAGCCTGAGACCTTGGAGTCTTTAGACATTGTAACTTAGTGTGAAAAAACACAAGCACAACACACAAACATACCCTTAAGCAAAATATAAAAATTCAGTCACACTGAAGGACTAGGGGAAGGAGAGGGAGAGGCCAAAGGCCTAAAAGTTAAGAAGGGAATAAAAAGGGGTTTTAGACACTAGAGGGGAACCCGATCTAAACTACTGAAATACTACAAATAAAACTATGGTAAAAGGAAAAAAATTAGGGGTTGAAATAGACGTTTCTAATTAGAAAACTTACTAACCTGCCAGAGCCGGTAAAAGAAGCACCTCGTCAGCTAAGCGGCAAACGAGATCTGAGTAGTTACCGCCTAGCATTGTGGGATATAGGGGAGCCTCGAGCCAGTGGAATTAGCTCTCGAGCTTTAGTATTGGCCGAGTCGGAGCAGAGGTTCGGCGCCGAACCCATCCAGCAAGAATGAAGGCGAGACTGACAACTTAACATTGAGGTTTAAGAGAAGGTAGGATTTCAGCAATTTATGTAATTTTGGTATGATGATAATCACAAAGCAAAGATATGTGATGTATAATGCATGTAAATGAAAAAACGTTAATATGGTTTATTTTCTGTTAATGTATGTTTGCTTATGTCTTAAGTGATAATTTAATAAAGATGCTTAAAAAGAGACAATCAACAGGAATTGATAGAAAGCATATAGGAGCATTTATTTCACATTTTTTTACCGGGATAGTCTGACTGGACATATGTCCATTTACAGCTGAGGCCCAGGGAGAAAAGCTCCACAGTAATTAACATAAGCAAAAGTATTTAAACACATGATAAGAATACAATAACATATACAACATTTTGAGACATAAATACAGTAAAACATCATTTTTTATCAAAGTATGCAGTTACATAATATTTGAAACATCATCTGAAAAATATTTTTGGGACTGCAGCAAATATATAATACGTATAATGGGAAATTAAACAGTATAGCATTCCCCTTCATATTAGAAAAAAAAATCCAATCCTTGAGAGAACAATGATGTGTCCCTATCGGAAAGCAGGCTAATCCATCCATACATCCAAGAATCAGATCTTACAGAGCCTGTGAATGCTAGATTTCCTAATTCTGAGCTGCAACTTAGGAAATGTGGAACTATGTTAACCATCCCTTGGAAGTGAGTCACTGTAAGGAAGATACCACTAATGATGGTCAATTACCAGACACATCCTGCTTCCTTGTACTAGAGTTAAACGCAAGTTCCCCAATTGCCTATATATATGCAGCATACCAAAGACTGGCTGTCTGACCTCACAAGCAGGGTTTTCAATTTGAACTCCCTCAACAGAGGCTGGAGAGCAAAAAGCAATGCCCTCAAGTAAACTGAAGTGAAGCACCCATAACTGGACACCATATTTTATCAGCAACAGAGGCCCCTAGACAGATTCTTTAGCCCACCAGCAAAATATATGTTGTTAGAATTTGCTAAGGATTCAGGGTTAGAAAAGAAAACCAATTCAGACTGGAGCATAATGTCCACCATTTAATGGCCAAGATGAGAAGGTGTTAATAGTATAAAGAGATTACAAAAGCATGATGGCTCTGAAGCTACAAAACATAGTCATTTATAGTACTCACATGCAGAGGTAAGATAAGTGTAGAGAATACATGCCAAAACATTTAACAGGTGTAGAAGAGGTCAATTTCCACCCAGTTCTGCATCATCAACATTTATGCAATGCTCATGACTCCCGGGGCCTTCTGCTTGGAAAGGAAAAGACCAGCAAAGTTGATTTTTAAAATTTACTTAGTTGAAAGCAGTTTTCTGCATTAACACAGAACAGATGTCCTACAACTTACGGTAATAGACTGCAAGCATGGCAGAGCTGTCACAGTGTCCTCTGAAAGAGGCACCAACACCCAGCCATCCAAATCTGGGAACACTAGAAAGACCTTCAGCTTATGCAGGACTTTCCTTAGGAGCACTTAACTGCTAATATGCTAAAAGATGTCTATTGTTTTCAGTGACTTCATCTAAATACTACAGTTGCATGAATGATCAGACATTTGCCACAAAGAACTTAGTAAACCAAATGTGCTACCTGAAGCTGATAAGATCAAGGATGGGAAGAAAGCATCCTATTCTCTTCAGAATAAGTAACGGGTAAGAAAATACATGTCTTCCTCTTTCTGAGAATGGAGGAGGCCTTTTGGACTTAAAAAATGAGAGTAGCCCCAGAAATTACATCAGAATGGCTGGTTTCTCAAAGGAGTGCTCACTGGGGGAGCTCAACAGCAGCGAGATATGGTCTTCAAAACTCATATTCATAACGCATTTGTCCTTTGTGATGGAACCCTAATCTTGGGCAAACTTGGAGAACTGCCCTCCTAAAGTTAGTTCTGGCTGGGAGACAGAATTGCTATGTTTGCCCCAGAATGCCTGGCATTCAGCACTGCTATGATACCCCTCTGAATACCACACACTGAAGATGTAGTAGCTGTAAGTAGATGCAATAGCTGTACCATAGGACACAGGGCTGCCCCCTCTGACTAAGACATCACTGTTTCTTAGTGAACTCTGTTAGCCTGGTCAAAAAATAAACTGAAAGGGTGTTGTATGTCCATATCCTTTAGGTTAAAGATTACCTTTTCCCTCTCTTGGAGTTCCTCTAAAATTTCTTAAGAAGTTTCTTTGAAAAGGACTACTGACTAGAGTGAATGTTCTATCTAGAAGGATCTGATGGAACCCATTCTGAAGGAGGGACAATGTCAGAATCATCTGCTGCAGACATGCAAGTGCAGCTGTTGCTCTAGCCACAAAATCTGCACTTTCTGAGTTGGAGCAGGCAGTCTGAAGTCACAAAGGAAATAGTACAAAGTCCTCTCTAGAGACTGCGTGAGCCCAGAATCAGGAAGTTTCACCAGCTTCTCTCTAATGTCAGTGTCATCAGACAGAGAGAGAGAAAAATGACATTTTCCACAGACTGAAGGGACAATGTCTTCATGTTTCCACATTCAAATATAGTCCTTTATAAGGGACAGGCTCCAAATGAAAATAACTTCAGTTTCCTTGTTCTTCTTCACTATGAACTGGTTCAGTCTTTTCTGGACAGAAATTAGATAGACTGTCTGCCAGTCTGTGGATAATTACATGAGCAGCATTATTTCCCTCAGAGAAAAATGATCTGTAATACTGCAAGACTTAGGAATTAAGACATCTTACCCCTCAGTTCAGAAGGAATCAATGGGAAAGGGAGGTGATACTGAGTGGCAGACTCACTATCTAAAATGGCTGGTCAAGCTCAGAGGCATACATGCACAGCCAAGGATCAGTGACACACCTGCACTGTAAGGGCAAGTGCCAAGCAGCAGAACTAACATGAGACAGATCCATTCTGGGCAAGGCACAGATCTCCAACAGCACTCTCTTATCCAGTCATCTGCTTACTGGACAGCACAAGTCAAAGGGGATAGGGTGGACCAAAAGCCTGTCAGATGTAGAATGGCCTACAGCAGCCAACCCAATACTTGTGGCAAGTCTTCAACTGTGGAAAGCAAAAAAAAAATTAGACTTTGTTGGGCCACATTTGACTTCTTAGACAGCACTTGGGAGTCCAAGGGTCATCTCCATGTAAGAAGACCATCAATATGCTCAAGTCTAGAAAGGCTAATGTTGTAACTCTACTACACACACAAATGTGTTCACCATGAGGAGCACTTCTCCTTCTACTTTCACATTCACCTAAAGAAGAGCATTAACTCAATCACTTAATAATCAAGAGAAAGTGTGACACCAAAGAAAATGCATAAGCCAACACACCCTTGACTATGAAGTGGACTAAAGCATTAGCCAATGATTTCTTACCATCTATCTCCTCTTTAACTCCAATATGGGATCACAAGTAAACTCCATGCTTGTGCCAATAAAGGATATACTTTGTCTTTTTTGTTTTTGTCAAGTGACTGGTAACGAACCACTATCACAAGTCACATGTCTCAGCAATGGGCTTTTTCACCTGCCCCCAGTGGCAACTCATTAGGGATGTCTGGCTTAAGATGAAGCAAATGTAATCTCATCAGGAAGTTTTGGGCTTTTTTGGCATCTATATCAGGATCCTTCCTTAAAAACATTCTGGAACCAAAATCAAAACCTTGCAAGCGGAAAGAAAAATCCTGGAATCATTGGGACAGTCACATCCTCTTAATTGAGGCTGTGATGTTAGAACATACCCTGGCAAGTAGAGTCCCTTAAAGAAATATGAATTCCTTCCACCCCGTCCAGTTCTTGGCAAGGGACATACAATAATGCAAGTCCAATAAACCCCAAATCCAGAAACCAACAGGAGGTACACAGCCACTTAAGAATTTGCCAAAATTGGATGACTCCACCAATGACACTTTTATTAGCACATAAACACAAGCGCTTTCGTCTCTGTCAGATCAGAGACTTTACCAAGATAAAAAACAGAAGAGGGGTCATCACCTCTCTAGACCCTTCTTCTGTTTTTTGCATGCACAAGCATATACATATTTGTGTTTTTTATAGGCACATGCTTCTATTTTTATGTACATATATGTTTTTTATTTTTCAGGTTTTAAAAGTTTATTGTATATTTGCCATTATACTTATCAAATTTGTATTTTTCTCAGTGTACATTATGTGTTAAGCAGATGTACATTTTTTCTTATTAGGTATATTTATTATTTCATAAAATATGATTTTTTATCTAACAGGATGTTTTATAAGTGATGATTATTAGTATTGTCCAAACAAATAAGGTTTTGGGTAAATTTATTGAAGTGCTTTCGTGGGTTAATTCAATAATGGTTTGCTAATTGTTGTTAATTGGGATGGGGTTATATTTTGGTGCTTCCTGTTCTGTTTTTTATCTTGATAAAGTCTCTGATCCGACAGAGATGAAACCACTTGCGTTTGTGTGCCTATAAAAGTGTCTTTGGATTCATCAAGTTTTGGCAAATTCTTAAGTGGCTGTGTACCTCCTGTGGTTTCTGGATTCGGGGTCTGTTGGACTTGTACTGTGTATTTTTTGGTTTGATTTTGTGACATACAATAATGCTAAATTTAATGTACACTTTGTATAGGAAGCACAGTCTCACATGAAAAGGCATGTGCTATGACATACCTCACAACTGTCCAAAATTTCACAGAATGTCCATAAGTTTGCTTCTTGTTTTTGGCATCTTCCTCATAAAATCTGTGGTAAATCTGGTAAATCATTGAGGACTGAAGTCATTAAAGGGTGACAGACATTTTAGCTTCAGACATGAAATACTTCAGAAAATGCATGTTAACTTGATACCTGTTATTCTAGCAAGTTTCTAAGAGCAATATTTAAACTCTGTTCCTGATTTTGAACATTTGTTCCCCAGCTAGTTTTGGCTTTGTGCAGAATTCCTGTGCTAAGAGGGTGACAGGTATGAATGGCAAATCATAATTACAAATGGATGAATACAAACTAATTTTGTTATCACAGTAAGAAAATCTAGTATTTGCAAAGAAACTTATCAAATTAGCATATTAAAATTGGTGTGCCTGACTCTTTAAAAACAATTTTCCAAAAGTATTATCGATACCTCTCAACTGCCCAGATTTTCAGCACATATTTTTGATTTGTTCCTCACAAAATGTATAGTTTTCTGATAAATTTCTGGCACATCACCAAGGATTGAAGTCATTTAATAATGAGACACATTTCAGTTTTAGCCTTCATATCATTCAGAAAATAAAAAAAAATCATTCTAGTAACTTTCTAGGCTTGTAAGGGCAATATTTAAAAATCGTCTCTGATTTTGGGACTTTGTCACACCCCATTAATTTTAGCTTTGTCGGGATTGCTTGCACCTAGAGGTTGAGGGGTATGTATAGCCATTACAAGCAATAGATCCTACTACCTAACATTTGTCATTTGTGATGTATACAGCCAGATTACACAACACAAATGAAGTGTCACATCAGGTGCCTGATGACAGAGTAGGATGTTCTTAGTGACAAAACAAGATGAACTATGAAATGAAGAAAAAAGGTGCAGATAATATGCATTTAAGGAAGATTACATCATCCTGAATCAGAAATGGAGAAGAGTTGCTTCAGATATAGTTTACTGAACAGGTGAGGTGAACAAACTGAAGCCATGTCCAAATAATAAAAATATTTTCACATCATAAGGTCTGAGGACAAAACTACATAGCAAGGGCTGAAAAAGGACAAACATATCACATTTCCTTTTCACATGATGAATAGTACATTTTTGTAACTGGTGTGACAACTGCTGAGATAAGCTAAACAGAGCAGTTTATTTTATCCACATGGCCTAATCTTTAGATTGTGAGATGCTATGGCAATGAAAGAACTGTGGTTCTCTAGTCACTGCCTCTAAACTACAATGCCCTGGATTTAATCCTCAAGATGCCATCAGAATTAATTTCGCTTGTTCTCACTACAGATTTATAACCACACTCCAAGACACCCTTCAACTCCAAAATTACCCTAGATAGGCAATTTGAAGCTTTTCTCCCTACTTTTCTCCTGGACAGCAACACTTATTTTGTCATTAACAAAATTAACTAAATAAATAAATAAATAAATCAAGAAACAAACAAGCAATGCTTCTAGTTTGTGGGAAGGTTTTCAGTGATTTTTGAACTTTAAAATAAGTTTTGTTTTCACCCTCTCACCCCTCATCTTCAAACAATAACTAAAGGACAGTGAAAAAATGATCACCATAGCATATCCTGCAGAAAGCAGAGCCAAAGAATAGTCTGGAGAGGTAGAATCTTAATGATATCAATGTAGGGAGAAGAGCAGTGCTAGGGAATGAGGACACTACAGCTACAGGATAAAACACCAAGATGTTATATGCAGAGAGAGGAGAAATGCAACAGTAAAGGGCAAATTAGAAGCTACAGCTGTGGTACAAAAACCTAACTGATATGAACACAGAATATATGGGAGGTGGAAAATGCATTAACTTTCATCTCACATGTAAGTGTTTTGTGATACAAGTGTAACCAGAAAAGCCATCTCCATGACACACAGAAATAAAGCCCTAACCAGGACCAGGATGGTCTGGGTGCAATTAGCTAAACTGGAAGCTAGTGAAGATGGCAGTGAACATCCATCAATGGCTTCCATGTTCCATTGTAGGGATGGCGGCTTTGGTCTGGTGCACTTGCCAATGAGCAAGACAAAGCCTGTAGGCACTGAAAGTGGCTTAGATTAGTGACTTAGGCTTAATTCTGGCAAATTGTTTTAAGGTACCTTTCATAGGCATGTGAATGGGAGCATGCTCAAACAGAAAAAGAGCATTATATCCCTTGTGGTGATTCGAGTATCCATATCAACCATCCACGGCATATGTTCAGAGCCATGTTCAAATCCATCCACTCATCAGTCTGAAAAATGGATGGTTTCTCATTGCTGTGGTGTAGTCAGATTGTTCACTGGCTTGGAGTCATTTAGGGTACATGCTTAAAAGTATGTGGCTCTGGTCTGGTGGGATGATGTCATCCCCTCATGGGTGCTGGGACAAGAACTGCATAAATCAAAACAGGGACAACAGCATAACAGCAGAAGTAACAGAGTGGGGATTGGTGGATCAAAAGTACTCCATGACTGTCAGATTAATGGCCATCCAGACATTGCTCTCACCCCATTCATCAGTCTGATCTAAGAATAAGGTATCAACAAGGCTATCTTCCTGTAGAAAGTAGGTAATGTAAGGTCCTGACAACAAGAGGTGAACTGATGTTTGGCAGGCATAAGGGGTAAAAAGAACACAGAAAAAAATGAATGAGACCAGAAATTATAGAAATAAAGAAGGTAGAAAAATAGGCAAATTAAAGGCAGCCAAGGAAGGAATTGGAGCAGTGTAGAAGTAGGGGTTTAACAGGGTAGTGATGGTATAGTAAATATATTTTGGGAGCATCTGCAGTTACATGTGAACACAGGCCAGGTTATGAGGACAGAAAAGTGGCAGGCAGGAGACTATATGCAGGAACATGAGGAAGGAATGACAACAGCTGAGGAATCTCAGAAGATGGAGAAGAATGTTTAAATGGATGCCATACTCTACTACATTTAGCTATAGTATAGCTAAATGTAGGTATTGGTATAATAAACTTCATATCTGGGAACATTTAGCTGGCAAAGCAGCTACACTAGCGGCATATTTCAGAAGTTTTTATGCACACAACATCTTAGAAGCTGCCATTTATGTACATCTTTCTGAAGGTTTATTCTACTGAGGTAGCATTGTCGCCTCACAGTAAGATGTTGTCCTGTTCGATTCTCAGCTAGAGCGTCTTGTGTGTGGAGACATGCGTGAGTGGGCGTACCTTCGTTGAAGGTTGTGCGTCAGAGCTGGCATCTCGGCACGTAAAATTCTACTGCCAATCATTAGCGACCCCTAACCGGGAAAAGCCAAAAGACAACATTCTACAGTTTCATTTTTACTTTTATACTCCATGTTTAATTAAACAACGTCAGCAGATCAAAGAAAAATACAGTCTTGTCTGACTAAAACTGACTGCTCCAAAAAGACCAGTATTTGCCACCTGAGAAACAGTAAATTAAAAATGGAAGAAAAAGAGAAAATACATTTCCAACACTGTGGTTGTGATTAAGCCAAACAATATGGCCATGATGAAAGCACAGATGTACTGAAACAAAAACAATAATTTAATTACCACCTATGTTGTATCAGAACTCATAATGCTAACAAGGGAGTGTTCATACCTCTTTGCCTGCAGATGTCAAAAAAAGCTACAAAGGCTCTAGAAATGCAAGCACATTGAACCAAAAATCAGAGGAACCTATTAGCATACATCTACATACACAACACTTCACTCCTCCTCCCACTTCCAGTAGGATTGTGGGATACTACTCAAAATCCCAAGTTTAAAAATCTAAGACTGACAAAAACGATACAAAAATAAAAGCATACTAACAAAGTCATGGTGCAAAATATGTAGACAAATAATTTATACTGCAAAATTATACTTCACAAAGTCATTTATATTTGCTGTCCATTTTTTAATTTATTTGTGCCACCAGTATGTTAGCCATGTGGTCTGGTTTCTTGTGTACTAAACAGCTTCAAAACAGTGTGCAACATGGTGGATTTGGAAAATTGTATTCATGAGTAAACCACCAGAAACATATGGAGAGTACCTCGATCCATCCACAACCCCTTTACCCATTTTTTGCACATGATGTCAGGGTGTTACCTCAACAGTGACAATCGTCAGGAGCCAAAGTTTACACCACTGGTTGGCTAGCCCTACCATGGTTATTCTTCCATACCACACTAGCCCACTCACTCACTCCTATGGCCAATTTAGAGTATCCAATCCACCTACTGCATGTCTTTGGAATGTGGGAGGAACTTAAACACCCAGAGGAAACATACGTGAACAGGAGGAGGACATGCAGACTCCGCACAGAAAGCACCAAGAGTCAAACCAGTGAACCTCTTGCTGTGAGGTAACAATGTTATCCACTGCGCCACTTGGCTACTTCTAAGGGATTAGCTAGGTTTCCTTGATTTCAAGCAGGCTTTTAAATAGGGGGAAAATAACCACTGTGAAAAATGTTGTAAATAAGAGTAGTATGGATGTAGGTTGCCCTGTTAGTAATGGGAAGCTGGCTCATTTAATTTAGTAGGTCAGATGGACGTTTATGTCTGCTAGTAGAACAAATCAAAACATTTTATTTTCAATGATTTGTAGTTGATTTCATTTTGGTATGAGGGCAAACAAAGGAAAGGCAGACCATACTCTAATTCCGGAAGTAGAAACAAGTTGGCTATGGCTGACCTTGCCGAGTGGAATAGTAGGTGGGAAATACAGTAGAGCAGCTTTAGTTTATCTAGAAACTTGGTATTTATGTTTTTTTAACAGTTACTCTTTCCGTTTTCCAACATATTGCTCACTTTTGTATATACTGCATTTGTCTTCATTATGTGTAAAGTTCAATAATTTATTTATTTTTGCATTTAAATTGTGTAAATTGTATTTCTGCCAACTTGCAATGTATTAAATGTGAACAGTTTCACCAATTCTGTGCTTGCAAATGGTCACTGTTGATGAGTGCACTACTCACAAAGAAAAAATAATTACTTTGAGAAAATAAGAACTATATAATTGAAAGGTAGTGAATAATATACTGAGACATACACAACTCGGTAAACTACACATAACATATTCACTGCATTAATTTTTCTGAGAACTGTTTTATACTAATCAGCGCTGTGGTTATTCATAGGTTCACAGGTAGGTAGGTACTAGGCTATTGGCCCAAGGGCCTATGTAAGCCTAGCCAACAAGGTTCCCTGGCTTACGCCACCCAAGAAAGTTATTTTCTTGTGCCACTGTCGAGCAGAGACACAGAAGAGTTCCCCAGGGTGTATTTCCTATTTCCCATCCACTCATCAAGATTTTTCTTGAAGAGTGCTAATGAAGAACTTTGCTTGACATAGATGGGTAGCCTGTTCCAGAGTTTGGGAAGTCTCTGGGACAGGAATCTACCCCTCCAGCATGTCCTGTTTATTGTGGTGACAAGGTTTAGGTCCCTAGAGCGTGTAGCTCAGAGGGATTGGGATTTCTTTAGGTGTAGCATGTCCAACAGCTCTGGGTTTGACATAGCTTTACATGTTAGGCAGAGATCACCTCGGAGTAGGCGATATGCTACGGAGTAAAGCTGGAGTTTCCTGAGCCCATCCTTATGATAGCACTTGGCAAAATTAATTGAATGGTAGTACTTTGTCTACTTTGGCAGGGCTAGCCACCTGCTTGTATGAGCACTGCCTCTAGAAGATGGTCACTACTGATGTGACAACCTGACCCCATATGCAAAAATGGGAAAAGGGGGATTGTGGATGGAGGGAGAGTAGTACTCTCTCACACAAGGACATTACAAATGTCATTGATTAAATTATGAAAAAAGTACTGCAGTTTTCTTCCTCATCTTGGATCTTTTAAAAGAAATGGCAGCAAATGTATGTATAACAGTTTCCTTTGGCAAGCATGACATCCACTGTAACTATTACATCAGCAACATACCCCTGAAAATCAAAAAAATCAATCTGGTCGTTAGGGACCTGGGAAACTATGTGGACAACAAACTGTCCTTCAGTCATCATGTAGCCACTGTTTTATTTATTTTTTTATTTACATTTGTTAACCAGGTAGTGTCCAACTGGGCCAGTGGCCCGTTTTCAGTGGAGACCTGGGGAGAAAAGCTCCAGTAACAAAAAAACTAATTTTAACAACAAGAGGAAATGTATGCTAAACTAAACACTGTTGTAAGAAACTATTTTATCACTGCACAGCTTATTAACAAATGTATGGCATTTAAGCCCAGGGAGGTGATCATTCCAGTATATTCGTCTTTTATTAAGCCAGTCATTGAGTATAAGGCCCCCTTCAGTATGCAAATGTCCAAATACTTTACTTAAATGGCCACAATGCTTTCTCAATATGAAAATCAACTGCATAAATCATAAACTATACTGACAGTCTCAAAGCCTTGTCCCTTCATTTCAGTATCATAAAGGCTATCTCTGCCTCACTTACAAAGCCTAAACAGACCCTAACCTTTCAGAGCTACTGCATACTAACAAACCCAAAACATGTTGGAAGGAATGACATGTATTGCAGAGAATGCCACTTCTTTGAACTTGTCTTCCTCTCCAAATAAAAAAGTAATTTGCTTACTTTAGTTAAACAAAATATGGATGAATGGATAGGAAACCTAATTCACCCCTTGTTTAGCACGCTTTTCCCTTATGGATAGGGGTAACATGTAAATGCTCTGCCTATGCTCCAAGTTATTCATACTTAAATTACAAGGGTTGCCAACTTCATGGGAATGTAGGCTAAATTTCTAAAGATCCTCACAGATCAACAGCCTATTAAGCACTCACAAACGTATACATAACACACACACACACACACACACACACACACACACACACACACACACACACACACACACACACACACACACACAAATATAAGCATATTCTCCAAAGATGAAAAAAAAAAACACAAAGAAACCAAAAGGAAAACAAGAGGTAAGAACTTCAAGGCTAAATAAAAAATGCAATATTAAAAAAATGTAATTGAAACCAAGGTGGTCAGCGTGAAGACATCTGTAATGCCTGAGCTAGTAGACCAGACAGTCTGCACATATATGGAAATTATATCTGTTTTCAGAGTTAGAATCCTTACAGTTTAAAGAATATTTTAGTTCTGACCTCCTATCATTTCAGTATCACTTCAAAACCATGACATTCAGCCTTGCTGTGTCATGCAAACTATTAAACTGCTAATCTGTAACAACACTGCTACACAGAAACATGAACCATGTCCTTCCCTGCTTGAATCAATCACTTCCAGCAGAGAGCTGCAAGGAAGTGCTGAGCTCTGCAACTCCTCCATTGAGTAAGATAACAGTGGAGAAAAAATATTAGCCAATACCAACCCAGCTTCAGTTATAGAACAGGAAATGATTTTAGAAATCTCAACAGCAGAGTGCACTTCCTCACTTCAGAAAAAAAAGAAGTCCTTTAAAGAAGGCACTTCAAAGGATGCTGGAGACTTCTTGCAGCTTTCAGAATGGAGTAGACACAATTCAAGGCTCCAAGAGGCATTTATAGCCATACAAACCACAAAAAATGGTAAGGATCTTTTATCAAGGAGCATGCCTCTCAACTTCTTACCAAAAGAAATCCTGACAAAGCCTAAAGTAATGGCAGGACAAAGGCCCAAAAACATGAACGGATTTTAAATATTGTTCTTATAAACTTAGAAAGCTGCTAGAACAACAGATTTCATGTTAGCATGCATTTTCTAAAGGATATGAAGTCTGAAACTCAAATGTGTGTCATTTAGTGACTTCAGTTCTAACTGATTTGCCAGAAACCCCCACATTTTATGAGGAACAGACCAACAATGTGAAGTAAAAATGTGAACAGTTGAGAGGTATGATCAAGAGCATCACCACAGGAACTAGCCTTGTCAGGAAAGTTTTTTTTTTTTTTACTCATTTAGTAGCTGGACATGCTTGCTAGACAAGAAAATATTCTCTTTGATGGTAACTTGGGATCAATGGCGGGCAAAACGGTACTAGGGAATTCAACCCAGAGCTCTTAGATTGAGCTAATTAACAAATCTAAACCTTAATCCCGAGTGCTAAACTCCAGAATAGTTGTCTGTAGAAGAGATTACCAGTAAGGTACTATAAAGGGTCAAAAAAGGGGATAATCATTTTCACTGTCTGCAACACAGAAATATACATAACAGAATACCAAGGCTACTACATAAAGGAAAGCAGAACAGATGAAAAGGGACTTTATAAAATTGGTTAAATGCATGAACTGTCAAAGTACATACATGTATTAATACTGTCCTTTAGTTAACAATATATTAATACTGTATTTCAGTTAATAGGGTACTACTTCTTTCTCTTCTCATATGTTTTGTGTACTGCAATTCATTTTGGGAGGATTTTGCCCCAGGTTCCCTCTGAAAATGTGCTTAGCCCAGCACAGTCAACCCTGTTAATAACAGACAAATAGATTAGACAGAGATAGGCAGCTAGACAGTCAGACTAGGCAGACACAAATAAACATATACTAATTCTTAAATTCAGAGAAAGGCAAATAATGTATCTGGAAAGCAATAACTAGCAGAAGCAGCATGTAACCAGAAGGAAATTGGCAATAACAGCACAACCAGAACATGGACCAGAGGTACTTATGTTCTAAAGTCAAACAAGAAGTATAGAAGGCAGCAAAGGAAAATGAACAGCATGCAGAAGAGACACTACCAGAAGAAAACCTGCAGCTCTGCAGAGCTGATTTTCAGCAAGACATCAACAATGCAGAGACCGCAACAAAAACAGTACACAGTCTCTAGAAGAAAACTAAAATTGCAGTCACTTACAACAATCACCTAGCAAGCCATCTGCTGGAGAAGCCATTGAGAGAAGGAGGGAGAGTGCCCAATGCTGGCTCACCCATCCTGAGGGGGACGGAAGTAGTGTAATCTACTGCACTGCTAACATCTATCAGCTATGATCAGAGATTTGTGCCTTATCCTACCAAGCCACTCAAAGTACCCTTCACAGACAAGTGTCAGACTATAAACAAGGAGGAAATCACTGTTGGACATAGATGAGATAATAACAGCATTTCAACTACGGCCAGCAGTGTTTGGGCTGTTAGGAAATGGGAGATGGTTAGAAAGGTGCTTGGTGTGACATGAGGACAAGGAGACCTGGTGTTAGAATAAGGAAGTACAGGAGAGTATACAGAGAAAGAGGTTGCCGAAGAAGTGGGATTGTTAGAGAGATGAAGAAAGTAGACAGGAATATAAGGAGATGAGGGTGCATGGCAAAGAGAGAGATGGAGAAGGCTAAGGATAAGGCATATGTGTTATATGAAAGGTTGGACACTAAGGAGGGAGAAAAGGACCTGTACCGATTGGCTAGACAGAGGGACCGAGTTAGGAAAGATGTGCAGCAGGTAAGGGTGATAAAGGATAATGAGGGAAACGCACTCACAAGTGAGGAATGTGTGTTGAGCAGATGGAAAGAGTACTTTGAGCGGCTGATAAATGAAGAGAATGAGAGACAGAGAAGGTTGGATGATGTGGGGATAGGGAATCAGGAAGTCCAATGGATTAGCAAGGAGGAAGTAAGGATAGCTATGAAAACAATGAAGAATGGAAAGGCTGTTGGTCCAGATGACATACCTGTGGAAGCATGAAGGTGTTTAGGAGAAAAGGCAGTGGACATTTTAACCAGATTGTTTAATGAAATTTTGGAAAGTGAGAAGATGTCTGAGGAGTGGAGAAAAAGTGTTTTGGTACCAATTTTTGAGACTAAGGGTGATGTGCAGAGCTGTAGTAACTACAGAGAGATAAAATTGATCAGTCACAACATGAAGTTATGGGAAAGAGTAGTGGAAGCTAGGTTAAGAAGTGAGGTGATGATTAGTGATCAGCAGTATGGTTTCATGCCCGGAAAGAGCACTACAGATACGATGTTTGCTCTGAGAGTGTTCACGGAGATGTACCAAGAAGGTCAGAAGGAGTTGCATTGTGTCTTTGTGGACTTAGAAAAGCATATGACAGGGTGCCCAAAGAGGAGTTGTGGTACTGTATGAGGAAGTCGGGAGTGTCAGAGAAGCATTTAAAAGTGGTACAGAATATATACGAGGGTAGTGTGACAGCGGTGACGTCTATGGTGGGAGTGATGGATGCGTTTAAGGTGGAGATGGGATTACATCAAGGATCAGCTCTGAGCCCTTTCTTATTTGTAATAGTGATGGACAGGTTAACAGACGAGATCAGACAGGAGTCCCAGTGGACTATAATGTTTGCAGATGACATTGTGATCTGTAGTGAGAGTAGGGAGCAGGTTGAGGAGACCCTGGAGAGGTGGAGATATGCTCTAGAGAGGAGAGGAATGAAGGTTGGCAGGACTAAGACAGAATATGTGTGTGTGTGAATGAGAGAGAGGATACAGGAATGGTGAGGATGCAGGGAGTAGAGTTGGTGAAAGTGGATGAGTTTAAATATTTGGGATAAACAGTTCAGAGTAATGGCGAGTGTAGAATAGAGGTGAAGAAAAGAGTACAAGCAGGATGGAGTGGGTGGAGAAGAAAGTCAGGAGTTGTTTGTGACAGACAAGTACCAGTAAGAGTGAAAGGGAAGGTCTACAAGAGGGTAGTGAGACCAGCTATGTTATATGGGTTGGAGACAGTGGCAGTGACAAAAAGGAAGGAGTCAGAGCTGAATGTGGCAGAGTTAAAGATGTTAAGATTTGTACTGGGTGTGACGAGGATGTACAGGAGTAGGAATAAGTATATTAGAGGGTCAGCCCAGGTTGGACGGTTTGGAGACAAAGCCAGAGAGGCAAGATTACGTTGGTTTGGACATGTGCTGAGGTGGGATGCTCGGTATATTGGGAAAAGGTTGCTAAGGATGAAGCTGCCAGGTAAGAGGAAAAGATGAAGGCCTAAGTTAAGGTTTATGGATGTGGTGAGAGAGGACATGCAGGTGGTTGGTGTGATAGAGAAAGATGCAGAGGACAGGAAGAAATGGAAACAGATGATCCGCTGTGGTGAACCCTAACAGGAACAGCCGAAAGAAGAAGATAACCACAGCTACAAACAGTTCCCCAACCAAGGTATAATTAGGATCTATCCTTAAATGTAGGGGCGTGGTTAAGCTAGACTTTCAAACCACTAGGATGAATGTAGCCCTGGCAAAGAAGAGGAGAAAAAAATGACAGGGACAAATTAGAAGAAGAAAACTCTTCATAGCTTCCTGGATGAATGATGCTTAATAGGGCAGCTCTCACAACCATTATCGAGCCACCTAAGAGCAGCTTACTACCAGTCTATTGAGGTCTTCTCAAAGAGAGTGATGAAGGGAACAAATGGCTACAGTATAAGTGGGAATGAATAGCAGACATGACTGACAAAGGTAGAATAGTCAGTAGTGATGAGGGGAAATAACACTTAGAAAGACGTAGATGGAAGGCTGAAAGCTTTAAGTATCTCAAATGCACACACACACACACACGATACACATGCACTATATAATGCATGTATATATATATATATATATATATATATATATATATATATATATATATATATATATATATATATATATATGCACACACACACACACTATAAAATGCATATATATATATATATATATATATATATATATATATATACACACACACACACACATCTACATAATATATATATTTTTTTATGTTAAAAAACTAAGATACAATTCCCTAAATTGCTCTGAACTTATTCATAACGCCTTATTTTCTGTCACAACAGACACTGATAATATCTTTGCTAAGAAATTTAGTGACAATTTCACTCACGACTTTAAACCAAAGCCCTGAAATATCTGAATCCCTTACTTACCAAATTACCTCTAAAGATCATTTACAGAAAGTACTAACCAAGATAAAAAATATTTCCGCCATGGGATCTGACAATATAGCTTGTTGTTAAATTATTAGTGTTAAACATGACCCTGCAGATGCACTCCTTAACTGCTTAACCTAAGTATAGCTACTGATTATTTTATCTGATGATTGGCACACTGCACTGATGATGCCCATGCATAACGATGGCATTACAACTGACCCAGGTAATTACCCCTCTATCAGCCTTACAAGCCTCATCTGCAATGCCATGAAATGTATTTTATCTGACCTCTTAAACTATCTTATCTAACTTCATCCCCAGCAGTTTAGTTTTGTGAAGGGCACAGCCTGTCGACTGAAGCTGCTAAACTTCTTTGAAAGGGTTACCGAGGCTGTAGATGGTGGCCATGATGTATACATTGTATATCCTGACCTGGCCAAGGCCTTCGGCATGATTCCCCACACTGGCATCATACAAAAGATAAATGCTTTTGAACCATATGTGGTAAGGTGGATAGCAAACTGGCTGAAAGACTGGACCTTCACTATGTAAGTTGCAGGTGCCTCATCAGAAAGTATGAAAGTGACCAACAGTGTCTTTCAGGGATTGCTTCTCGGACCTTTCCTTTTTGGCATTCACTTCCCTGATTACCAAGCAGATAGCCAAGACCTCTAGCTAATAAAGTCTGCAGTGACTATAAACTCGGGGTTATTATTATGTCACTCTTTGATGCCCAAACCTTCAGAGTTAAATCTTCCAAGTAAACTCTTGATGTACTAAAAACTGGCTCATATTAAATTCTGAAAAACTATAGTATCAACACGTGGTACACAACCCATCCCCTTATCATATTGTACAAACATAACATTAAAAATAAAAATGTAGTTAGGGACCTAGGAATTTGGGTTGATAATTTTCTCACTTTTGACTAAAATGTGATAATCATTGTCAGGAAATACTTCTATGTAGCATAGCTAATTGCCAAAGGATTATCATCAATGATTAAAAGGTGACTACTGCTTTATACTCAGTACTGATAGGTCCAATTATTGAATACAATGCCCCTTTTGGGGCTAAGCACATCTATAGGATGTTGTGTTTTTTTGGTTTTTGATCCTTCACGGATTGATATTTACATGTTCAATGAGTAGGAGTCAATCATTGTCGGCTCAACTATTTCAGTGAAAGGTTATGCTTCCATAGCTATATATATGTGTGTGTGTGTGTGTGTGTGTGTGTGTGTGTGTGTGTGTGTGTGCGTGCGTGCGTGTGTGTGTGTGTGTGTGTGTGTGTGTGTGTGTGTGTGTGTGTGTGTGTGTGCGCGTGTGTGTGCTTCCACTTTCTACTCTCGAAATACTGAAATATCAAATTTCAAAATCAAGACTAGAATGTCAAAAGCCCTCAAAACCGAAAACACATAACACCGACACCCAAAATACAGAAAAAAAAAACACAACAAAACATCCAAACCTCTCCCTCCATAGCACTACCTTACATTTCCCCCTACATAATACTACCTTATGTTTAAACAGGGGGGGCAAGCCCCCCTTCACCCCCCCCACATCCCCGCTACTTGTATATACCAACTCTGAGGTTGCACTAGCATGAATAACACACATGCACACTACAAATGTACAAAAACACCACTTTCAACACTTAAACACACACACTCTAACCTACCTACCCTAACCAACTCCTAAAATTTACGCAAAAACGAAATAAAACTAAAATCATATCCAAAACACTAACAAAATACATACTTACCTGAATCTCCATTAAACGCATATTGGCTAACACCCATACAACCCAGAAACTATGAACCATTAAAGGGACAGCACACTACACAAACACACCACATAACAATCATTAAAAATTAGAAAAACTAAGATTCGATAAAATGCAGTTTCGAAAAACTGCACTTTCGACAGTCTCATCTCCAGATACTGAAATTCAATATTTCAGTATTTCAAGATTAGAAAGTGGGGCCATATACAAGTAATGTATACACATGTCTTTGCATTCCTTATTTATTTCTCTCCAGGCTAAGGCTGAAACTGGTCTTATGTGATGAGTGAAATATTAAAAATAGACAGGCTCGTAGATAAAAACAGCAACAAATTTAACAGGTAAGTGCTTTCGGAAATGGTCAATACCTTTCCTTCATCAGACAAAATCAAACAACGTCACTTCCTATTTAAAAGATCCATTAATTAAATTAATTAGCTAATTAGCCAAAACAACATAAAAATTAAAAGAGCCGCATTTTACAAAAAATATATATGTATGTATATATATATATATATATATATATATATATATAGATATAGATTCAATAAAAACATAAAAACAATTTTATGTTAAACAAACATCCAGGAAAACTATCTATTCAGGGCTAACAGTTTAAGCACACACTTAATAGACAGTGTTTCGTTAAGGCCTGGAAAAAGATGAGAAGCCATTCTAATCTGCTATTTTAATTCCTCAATTTCTAATTTCACCTGCCAGGGACCACCCCTCACATCTACTTTAATCTGTTCGAGCACAGAAAACTTAAAAGTGTGATTTGGGAAATCACTAATATGCCTTGCCAAAGCAGTGGTTTGATTGCTTTTCCCAATAGCGTAAACATGTTCATAAATACGCTTTTTCATCTTTCTTTCGGTTTTCCCAATGTAAAACGATTTATAATTTTGGCAACAGGCACAATAAACCACTTGTTCGGATTCACATGAGAAATGACCAGGAACTTTATAATTTATATCCCTTATGACTATTTGCTTATCAAGATTCAAAAATTTACATTGTTGGCATCTGCCGCATTTCACCATTTGGTTACTTCTGTTTGAAATAGGAGTGGAAGGGTACTGTAAAAGGGATTTCAAATTTTTACCCCGCCTAAAAGTGATATTGGGTAAATCTCCTAAAACCTTGTGAATGGTTGGGTCCTCTTGAATCAAAGCCCAATTTTTATATAGTGTGTTTCGAATAAAAGAATGATTGATATTATAAGTACAAAAAAATCTAATTGTCAGATCATTCCCCTTATTGTTAGACATCTCATCACTAGGAGATGTAGAGGCCTCATCATTGGCTGATGTATCTAAAAGTGGTTTAAAATACCCACTTCTTCTTTTGTTAATTACTTCAAAAGAAACTGTCGATAGTAAAGAGGAAGGGTACCCCCTCTTGAGAAACATACCTTCTAATATAGCACATTCTTGAAAAAACTCACTTTCATCAGAGATCATTCAAGCTGCTCTAACCAGCTGCCCATCTGCCTGCTGTTTTTATCTATGAGCCTGCCTATTTTTAATATTTTTCTTCAGTTTGTTCTGGTTTGTGGTTTATGTGATGAGTGCTCTACCCTGGTTAACAAATTCAAATAAGTAAATATGGGTTATTCTAAATAAATTGTACAATTTAATGAGGTGCTTTTTTAGTGTAATGATTGATCACGTAGTCAAGTGAATACATAATGCAGTTTATCAGATTTGCGGTTCTGTAGTGATTAGGAAACTTGCCTCTAACATTCACAGACATGGGTGGGGTCAGGGGGGATTGTTCCCCTAGAAAAAAAAACAGTGATAAAGCACTTGTTCTGTTAATCTGTATGCAGTCAGACACAAAAACAATGGAAAAACATATTTTGTTTTCTCAACATGCTATCACAAAACAGTGTGGTAAGCATATTTCCTTTTGTCTATTTTCCAGGATTAGGAGTTAATATATGTACATCTCATTACTTTCAAAGAGATAACATTTGTATATTTTTAGAGGTTTTCTACTGGTTGAAACTCAATGATTTTGATGTGATTATCGGAGTCCTGAACACTTAAGTACTCAACAGACTGGCAAACATTCATATGTGAACTTTATATACACACATTCACATATACAGACATAAATATGACATACTTTATTGATCTATAATTATAACAAAAAAGAGGGTGCTTAGCAAGTAGTCCTCAAGGAAGGCAATAATACATCTCTCTGCTCTAGTTCCAATTTTGAACAAAAGGCTTCCGACTTAATAAAAACTGCTAAACTTGTTTAGCAATATCCCAGACAGAAATCAAGGCAAATTTTGCTATTTTCACAACTAAGCAAAAGAAAAATCTAAAAGTTAAATTATTCCACATAATAACAGTACAAGTCAATTAAGATTGTCCTAGAAAGCTTCTAACTGCCATTCAGGTGCTCTAACCACAGTAAATAATATATATAAACTAAATAATATATATAAACTGAATGGAGGTCTCTACCACAAAAAGACTTTTACAAGTACTACGGCAGCTTAACTAAGGACTGTGTGTAGAGATTTTTTTACCAGGAGATTTGTACTTGAATAAAGGGATTTTCTGCCTTGAGGTTTGGCTTCCTGGATGCTTCTTATTCTATTTGTTTTTTTCATTCCAGTTCCTGTGGTGTTCTCGAGGTTGGCATTGATTATAGAATGTAGTTTAAATGTTGCTGCTTATATTTTTTTCATTACATAGTTTAACTATACAAGATGTCACCATATTTATTATGAATGAAGTTGCATAAAACAATCATAATAAAACTACCGAATCATTTATAATTCTCTAATTTACTGAGAACTGAGCACCTCCATATATCTTAGCTTTACTGTATGCAACTTATCAAGAATTGTTCACTTAAGGATGGATACTATATTTTACATGACCCAAGCAAACTGAAGTACCATAAATTGTAGATACAGCTCAACTAATAAAACTCCCGATGAAAGATAACAATGTATTTAAAAAGTTACAAACAGAGAGAGATCCTCACTGTAAAAGCAACCAAAGCACCTTCAGTAAGGAACTTAAGACTGCAGAAGCAGAACTAAATCTAATTAATAAGTACAATAAACACAGCTGTTACTGGAATAAAACATTCCCATCTTATTTCCATAAAGAATCACCTATAAATGCTTAATGTCAGGAATAATCACCTAAATAGATGGGGTACAACCTAAACCATCCCCAAATCACAGTGCATGCATATAGATGCATTAAAAATACCAGCTCAAGAGACAAGGAGTCACAAGCTTGAACTCCACACCAGGCACAATGGAGCTGAACAGATGAGATTCACACTCCTTGTCTACATCACATCTTCATCGCCATGCTTTCTTATCCCATACCTCACTGCAAAACAGTGTGGCCAATGAACAAAGTTCATCCCAATCAAGAGTTACCAAAGTGCCCCATTATGAGATGCACTTCCAGATCATAACAGAAATAGCAAAATCCCAGAACACACTTTTAATGAATCAATGTCACAACCTGAATGCACAGGATAATGGCCAGGCAAGTCAGCCATACATATTGGCTGTTCCAAAGATCCTGCTCATCCTGGACACTGTAAAAGATCCAGAGTTCTGCATCCATCTAAAAGACAATGATCAAAAACAACATCTACAAACAAATGCACCAAACTTGCTCCCAATAAAAACACCACCACACAGGAACAGGAAGACATCCATTCCTCAAAAGTACTGCAAGAAAGAAGATTTGGCAGACACATTGAGAATATATCAAATGCCAACTATATAATTAGAAATAACACAATCACTAAAACAAAATGCATTAAAATAGATCTAAGTAATCACTGCAGGCACTGTGGCAGCTAAGGGGTCAACAGGAGCAAACAAAAGCTATTTACTATAAACAGATATTTCTCTGCCCTACACAAAGCCGTCCCACGGAAAGAAAAATAGCATGCAGAGTCTGAAAGCCATTTCTGTTTTCCCAGTCATTAAAGATGATCTCTGCTTGCTATAATGGACAACTAAATCATTTTTAAAGGATGTCATTATATATAAAAAGAAAACAGATGCTACCAGCAAAACGTATCAATGTTCTGCATTAGCGACACCTCAGCAGTGCTTCCAGACCCTCAAAAGAAGACAGCAAAGCTCTTGCACAGCTTCAGAAGACAAGTTAAATGACTGAAATTATACGAAAAATAGATCAACTGTAACATTGTAAAAAAGAAACATTATTATGACTCTATGGACATGAATACTCATTAATATATTCATACAAAATAAGGGAAAATGAGTGACTTTCTCCACTAAAACAAAAAAAAATGTTAAACATTATATGCAGACTGTTAACTTACTACTGAAAGAAACGAATAAATGTATTAAAAATAACAGCAATCTGCTAAGAAACAGAAATATTGTAGACATGTTTCAACCAAACATAATAAAACAGATATTTCATACATATAGCAATCTAAAACTTTATAAATGTAATTAAATTTAAATGCATTAAAAATAACAGCAATCTGCTAAGTAACAGAAATATTGTAGACATGTTTCAATCAAACATAATAAAACAGATCTTTCACAGATATAGCAATCTAAAACTTTATGAACTATTAATTCTCAACTAAATCAGTAAAACAGAATAAAAAATATAACCCCTTGTTCAAAATTTTTTCACAGAGTATGTATTTCAACTTTTGAAAAATATGTATTTATCGGGAAACTGTCAAACCCTTGAAACATATCAACATGTTTTTTTCCAAGGGTATTGCTCTGTACATCTGTTTCTGCCTAAACTGACAAGATCAAGCACAAGTGGCAAATTTGTGCCCACTGTTCTTGTGCTAGCAATATGCCCTGACATCAGGAAAGTGCTTAGCACCTCTTACTGCTATTAAGCTCAAGTCTCACAAAGACAATTAATAGTGGCCACTGGCAAGACCGAAGAGCAGCAGGAAGCTGAAAAAAACATTCCACCAAAAAAAAAAAAAAAAGAATAAAAATCTGAATTGTGTGTTTAACGGTGGTTAAAGTTTCCTGCACTCTTCTGGAGTGGCTGCCCTCTGTTCGGCAGCAGTAAGTATTACAGCTTTCAAAACTGTAAAGCACTTGCTAACACATTTTTCTTTCCCTAACTTTTACAGTATGCGAGAACAAGTAAAGCTCATGTACTACAAAAAATATGAACAAGTCTCTTCAATTATAAACCAGCTTATTATATGTTCTTACATGGATGTTAAGATTCACCTCTCAAGCTTCTTTCTGGAGATAGATTTCTTGACATCCATGTCTTAAACATAAAACAAACTGATAACGATTTAGACAACTAATCATAATCTTTTATATCTATGACTACTTTTGTTATAATGTGTTTTGGAGCAGAAAAAAATTTGAAGGTGCGAGGCAAATTAAGGAGAGTATTCATTTTGAAAGAATTTACATTTTGCAGTTTTCAACAAATATATTTTTAGTTTTGTTCAAAAAATAATATAGAACTCACTATATTTTTTAGGCATGTTGGGAGTGAATCTAGAGATTATTACTGGAAAACAGTCCAAACAGGTTTATTATATTTTGTATGAAAGGCTAAAATGCTTTGAGGGAGGAAATTCAGCTTCTAGTTGGAGTGCTGAACTGAAAGTGTTCCTTTCCTTTTGGCTTTTCTTGCTTGGGGTCGCCACAGTGGAACAATGGTCCGCAGAACGATTGGCAGTGGAGTTTTACAGTGTCGAGCTGCCAGCCCGCCACCCAACCTTCCACAGAAGTCACACACACACACACACACACACACACACACACACACACACAGGGTCAATTTAGAGTGTCAAATCCACCTGCAACATGTCTTTGGGATGTGGAAGGAAACCTGAGCACCCGGAAAAAAACACACGACTGCACGGAGGATATAACTATTTTAACTTGAATGTACGCTCAAAGCGTTACATGTAGGTTACGTAAAGAAATTATATTTAAAAGTCATTAAATGTAGGTCTTAGAATAATAATTTGTGAAAAAATTACTCTACTTTGCTCACAACTTTAAATGTACTAACATGCCAGTTTAGTACGTGGTAAAATAAGCTCTTCTGTTAAACAGGAACTACATTTTGGAATGCAAATAAAGAGCTTGTTTTCATTAAATGGGTCATCCAGTGAAAACTAAATAACTAATAGTGCTAACAAAAATGCCTTTTCCTTGGTCTAGTTTGTACTCTGCCTCTCATAATATATATTACTTCAGACCTCAGTACCCTCTCTGTTAAGGATATCTGCAACCACCCTGTCAAATCTCTCTTCTCTCTCTCACACACACACACACACACACACACACACACACACACACACGAGACTGAGCTTCCTTTATACATCATGTATCCGGATTGAACCTGATTATGAAGAACAGTACATAAAAAGTAGATCCTCATATAACCTGCTTGGTTGCTCCTAATTAATGCACAACTACCTAACGCAGGATTATTGACAAAACAAGGCAACAAAACAGCACAACTACAAAAACAGTGCAATATCCTTTGAAATAAAATTACGAATTACTTGTAGACTAAAGAGGACAATGTTTCAAAACCTGATTAGAAGCATTTCTGCTCTTGCAAGTAGAGTAAAATTACATTATTTTTGATTCTTCTTCTGCAAGCTTATCACTATCATCATCAAAAGCACTGCCAGAAGCTAGTAGATTGCTGAGAAATATACTTACGGTCCTCTAGTGACCTGCAAATGACTTCTACAGCAGACAAACCTGCAGGGCTCATTACAAACACTAGTTCAAATGCAGCAGTGACTCATACACAATGTGAAATAAAACGGATTATCATTAACAATAAACAGCAAACAGGTTTTACCATAAGACAAACACTGCAATAAATCTGCACATAAGATTTTTTAAAGGCAGAGTGTTAAAAAAAAAAAAAAGACCTGCAACCCTGTTATCTGTTAACAGTTTAAAACAATGAGTTCTTAATGACTTTCCCCACTCCTTTATTCATGGGTTTGATTCTGTCAGTCTCTACTTGGAAACTGTGCAAGCCTTAGCAAGTCATTCAATGTAAAAGTTCTCCTAGGCCACCCTTATAAAAAAAAAGGTATTTTTACATAGTGGGCCCATGTGGTTAAAAAAAAAAAACACCCTGTCTCTACTTTTCTGATTTTTAATGTATTTTATATATCAAATAACAGTTCAGTATAAAACAAGAAGTTATGTACTCACCATAACATTCGATGTATGTAGTCCATCTCGCCTCACATTCTTAACCGTGGTTACGGGCCGAATATCGGCTCCGACTCGGCCTATTTTTCTAGCTCGAAGTCTTTCATTGGCTGGGCTAAGCAGGTAACCCATGGTGCACTGCTCCATATCCCCAGATCTAGTTTGCTGTGAAACTCATTTGTACCCCATGCACACATCACATCCAGGTAAAGAATAAGCCAAACAAGGGAACTCTGCAGATAAACAACCTAACCTCCAAATCCTCCAGGAAGGGGGAAGGTGGGAGGTAATTAAGAATGTGAGGCGAGATGGACTACATACATCAAACGTTATGGTGAGTACATAACTTCTTGATTTTATGTAGTCCTATCTCGCCTACATTCTTACCTGTGGGACAGCGTCCCTAGCACCTACATCCTGAGTGGCTCATAGGAAAATACTCCTGAGAACTGTGGAGCCAAAGGAAGACCTGCCCCTGGAAACCATGTCCAATTTGTAATGAGAAACAAATGTGTGAGGAGAAGCCCAAGTAGCTGCAGCACATATATCATCCATTGACAATCTGGCCTGATAGGCTGTAGATGTGGAAACAGCCCGAGTAGAGTGAGCCTTGACCGGAAATGGCAGATCTTTACCTCCTGCTTGGTAGACGATAGAGATACAACTAGATATCCATCTAGATAGGGTGAGGGACTCGTCCTGGGAGTCTATGTGCTTCCTCTTGCATGTTTTCTTTCTAGGGGGGTCCTCAGGCATGAACTCTGAGGGACCCGCAGAAATTTGGGGACCACTCGTAGGGGTATCCCTAGTCCCTGGTGCTCTGCTGTCCATGGATGGGTGGTGATCAGAAGCTCTCACCAGAGTGGTGGGGGACAGAGTGACCGACCCGCCTAATGTAGCTGACGATCTGGCCAGCGTGGTCCGCACAGCCTCGAAGGCAAGCCCCCCCGAATCCGAGGAGCGACCAGCCTCCGAGGCCATGATGGGGGTCGGAGTTCCTCGAGCCGAGGCACCGAGAGGGAGGCTCGGGACTGAAATAAGCCCCTTGATGTCCCCCTCGGGCCCAACCAAAGAATCCCGAGTCCCGAACCCAGAGGACGGAGCCGACGGGGTCGGAGCCAATGCCGGTACCGATGGAGCCAAAGGGGGCATTGGAGCCGGCCTAGGAACATCACATGGTGCATAACACTCCGGCTCAGAAGACAGAGATGCGCTCGGAGGAGGAATGATCGAAGACAAGGTCGGGACGGGCTCCGGAGCCGAAAACAATTTTGCCAAAACCGGTGACTGGAGGAGTCTCTGAACCACCCCTATCAACATCCACATCCGAAAGGGTGCTGGAGGATTTGGAAGACAGGGAGGGAGATTGAGATCTCCTCTCAGGAGAAACTGGTCTGAGACTGGGTGATCGGCTCCTAAGAGGTTCCAATAAAATTGGAGCCGACGCCAGTTCCGTCAACACGGACACTTCCTGTGGCCCCGAGGACAGTGGAGCCGAGGAGGTCGATGCAGTTTTTGAGATTTTCTCCGGAGGCTCCGATGAACCTGACGGAGCTGGAGATCTCTTTTTAGACTTGCCAGATTTTGATTTTCCACTGTAAGACGAATCCATAGCCTCTTCAAAAGAGAGTTTCAAGAGTCCCTTTAAAATTAGCTTATTCTTTCTCTCTTGGAGAACTCTAGGACTGAACGCATGAGAAAAACTGCAGGATTCCTGCAGATGGATGGCTCCCAGGCAATAGACACAAATAAAATGCCCATCGGTGATGGACATTTTGTACCCACATTTAGAGCACTTTTTGAAACCCGAAGGTTTGTGCTCCTTGGGATCTTTAGGCATCTTCACTACTACACCAAAAAGCAAAAAACAAGTCTGAGAAGAACTCACAGGCACTCACACCACAAAACGCGGGAACAAACACTAAACAGTGACCAAACACACACACTAAAGAACAAATACAAAACTCTCAACAAAAAAGATTGAAATCCACAAGGAAAGAGAATAGCCCAAACCTCTAACTTAAACAGTCTAGACCATACTCACACAGAAGGCAGTATGAGGAGGACTAGGCCCTCTAACTGAAATGGGCCTAGCCCGAGGGAAGAGTCAGCGGGATACCACACAAACAATCACACAATCACAACCTCAACAAAACTAGACAAATAGCTATGAAAATTGCTTTTGATATGAGTCAAAACTTTTCTTTAAGACAAGAAAAAGAGGGTACTTGGCCACAGCCAAGCGAGACCACGTCCGAGCTACACGAGCGGCAAACATGATCTGGGGATATGGAGCAGTGCACCATGGGATACCTGCTTAGCCCAGCCAATGAAATACTTCGAGCTAGAAAAATCGGCCGAGTCGGAGTAACCACGGGTAAGAATGTAGGCGAGATAGGACTATATAACATCTAAAACGACAAAACTAGTAAATAACAGAAAGCCGCAACAGTCCAACAATGCAAGACTACGATAAAATCAATTTACTGATACCAACTTCAAACAAATAAAAACATATAAACACATTAAGCGCTTTCGTCAGTAGTTAGACTTCTTCAGAATAACAATATGCTGCTTGTTCACACATTATATACAATCCCACTAATTGAACAACTACATCATTTCCTTCCCCAACAACATGATACAGGAAATACAAAGCCCATAGTAAACAATCCAGGTATACATAAAAAATGGCAAACAAGTAAGAAAATGTGTTTACATACAAAAATTCCTTTAAATAAATAATAATTGCTTTAATTTTAAAAAAGGTTGTAAAGACATTTTTTCATTCAAACCAGGGGGGAGTGTGCGTTTAATCTTATCTGCCACTTTAATTCTAGAAATTCTAGATATTCCTCCACAGGTTCCCCCCCCCCCTCTCCCCCAAGTCTACTTGTTCGAGAATGTAGAACCAAAAGTTATGGTTATTATTAATGTTGATATGCTTAAATAAAGCATTATTGACATTCTTTTGTTTATATCATATAAGCGCTGGTATACCCTGTGTCTAAAGGCATTTTTTGTTTTCCCTACGTAGAAATTATAAATTTCAATATTTATAACTACAGTGGAATGGCTGTGACAAAGGAATGGGCAGATTTACTATCTAAGGGACTTAATTTTGTACCAACAAGTAAAGGGAATACAGTGGAAACTATTATACAACTTAAATCTTTCACAAGAAAACTGAATTTAGGTCTATTTCTTAAAGACATAAATACTACCTCTAGACCTAACTTGTCGAGACCTAGTATTTTCCAGCCCCCGAGCCATCCTTTAGTTCAGGCCTATGAGACCCTATGTGAACTTGACATTAGGTCACAAATGAGGAATAAGCATTATGATAGAACTGATGAAAATTTAGATACTGCAGAAAGGACCACCCTGAATGAAATCCTCAGTCAAGCCAACATAAGAATTATGAAACCAGATAAAGGGGGTGGTCTGGTTATCATGAGTACAGAAGACAATAATAGTAGAATGTATGATATACTTTACAGTGAGGTATATACGGAAATATCACGTAATGAGTTTAATATTGCATACCGTAATGTAGACCTAGAGTTGGAACAACTACTACTTAATGGGCAAATTAGTATAGACATTTACAATTACCTTTTTGTTAAGGAGCCTAAAACACCTACCATTTTTGGGATACCAAAAATTCATAAATCTACACAAAATCCACCACTTAGACCCATTGTTGATGCTAAATCTTCTAAAACTTTTACATTTGCTAAATATGTGGACCACATGACTAAAGGACTTTTAGATAAACGGACAAGCATTATTAAGGATTCGTGGGATTTCCTTGGTAAAGTAGATCAAAACAAGTTTGATAGTAGGCTTATATTAGTCACTATTGATATATGTGACCTTTTTTCTGTTATACCACATGAAATTGGCTTGGATTGGTTTTATGAATTTCTTTGTAGTAATTCTTCCTTGAACCACAATAATATCTTGACCATTCGGACATGTATGGAGATCATTTTAGATAACAACTATATTACATTCGATGGACATCTATTTAAGCAAAAGACGGGTGTAGCTATGGGTGCATGTTGTGCACCCATATTTGCTAACATTGTCTTAGCACAATGGGAATATATGTACATACTTAATTCCGAATTCAGGACTTCATGGGTACTGTATGGGCGGTACCTGGATGATATTCTCCTGTTTTGGAGAGAAACTGAGGATGACCTGAATAGGTTTTTTTCCTATATTAATAACACAACCAGTTTTTTAAGATTTACTATGGTCAAGGATTATGATTTTGTCCATTATTTGGACATTACTATAAAGAAAGAGTATGAAAACAAATGCTTTACATCCAAGCTTTATAGGAAACCTACATATTCTAACACACTATTGCACGTTACTAGTGCGCACCCTATACACCAAAAGAAAGCTGTAGTGAAGGGTCCATTTGTTAGACTAGCTAGGATGGTTTCGGACCTTAATGATTTCCTTGACAAATGTAATAAAATGAATGGTATGTTACAGAGGAGAGGGTACCCTGAACCCTTTGTATCTGATATTATTCGGGAGGTGAAAACTAAAAGGGTAAACGGGCATTTTAGGGCCCTATTAGGCAATATGAGAGAAAATCAACACGATGTGAGTAACAACAATACATGTGGAGATATTGGTTTTACACATGGATTAATACTTACCTTTTCACATAATTTTGAGGACATTAGGCATGTTATAAACAAATATTGGAAAATTTTTGAGAACGATGCTGGAGTCCTGGAGAAATTAGGTGTAAAACCCGCTATAATTTATAAGAAAAATATCTCAATTAAAGGACTCCTAGAAAAGGAGAAGATCAACACTCAGGGAGTGGGTACTTTTAAGTGTGGTAGATGCGCTCAGTGTCCCTATATGATGAATACTGACAGTTTTAAGCTGGACAATTATGGACGGATCATCAACAAAAAGAGAATGTACTGCTATACTAAAGGGGTGGTCTACACTGCGGTATGTAAAAATTGTAAAGGTTTCTACGTAGGGAAAACAAAAAATGCCTTTAGACACAGGGTATACCAGCACTTATATGATATAAAACAAAAGAATGTCAATAATGCTTTATTTATCAACATTAATAATAACTATAACTTTTGGTTCTACATTCTCGAACAAGTAGACTTGGGGGAGCGGGGGGGGACCTGTGGAGGAATATCTAGAATTTCTAGAATTAAAGTGGCAGATAAGATTAAACGCACACTCCCCCCCTGGTTTGAATGAAAAAATGTCTTTACAACCTTTTTTAAAATTAAAGCAATTATTCTTTATTTAAAGGAATTTTTGTATGTAAACAAATGTTCTTACTTGTTTGCCATTTTTTATGTATATCTGGATTGTTTACTATGGGCTTTGTATTTCCTGTATCATGTTGTTGGGGAAGGAAATGATGTAGTTGTTCAGTTAGTGGGATTGTACATAATGTGTGAACAGGCAGCATATTGTTATTCTGAAGAAGTCTAACTACTGACGAAAGTGCTTAATGTGTTTATATGTTTTTATTTGTTTGAAGTTGGTATCAGTAAATTTGATTTTATCGTAGTCTTGCATTGTTGGACTGTTCCTGCTTTCTGTCATTTACTATATAACATCTGTTAATAATGTAGCAAAGTTACCACTAAGCAGAAGTACGTATCATGCTAATAAAGGGCACCCGCGTATTACAAACACCAATCCAGTCAATCTGTTAATTAGCTCATGAAATAGATTCAAGAAATTCACCTTGACAGTGAAGCTTGAGAGATGAATTTCTTAAATCCACTTCAAGAATACATTAATAAATAGCTATGATTCGACACTGAATCAAATTTGTTTGTAGAACATGGTGGTTTAGCTGCACAGATATATTCTAAGGTATATGGAGAAGGATGATAAAGTGTTTCACAGTTCTGAAAACTAACACACTTTGAACTTGGAGCTGCCATTCAGCAAGCAGAAGTGAAGTATGCCTCTGATGAATAAACAGTCAGTTTCCGACTATAATCAGTCCACACTACGTACAACAGAAACAATAATGCCCGACACAATGGACTTTAAGCAAGCCATAATGCCTGACAAGGTGGGTATTACTAGGGAAATAACAGACTGTAGAGGGGTATTTGGAGGCACAAAGCTGCAGGTGGAGGGCCTCTACATACCTGGAAGGACTGTTATTTTCCATTATAATACCTATCCTAGAGGGCATTACTGAGTTTAGATAATGGGCTAACTATTACATTGTTTCACATTTATTTTTTTATTAACAAAGATTTGTTTTTATATTTTTGATGTAAAACAGTTTCTCTACGTAATGTTTCAAAGTTAATTTAGTATATATAGATGATATAATATAATTGTTTAAGATGTATTTTACATCCAAAATTTATTACCCCACAGTTGTTGTGCATTATAAAAATAAGTTACTGTGACTATACTGCTAATGTGCCTAAAATTTCTCGACTGCTGATACATGTTAGTAGTTATAAAAGGTCCAGTGTGGGGGTACAGACTTCCCTGATGACTTGCTTAACACTGAGGAGTAGAATTCTTGTATTTGAGAGACATTTTAATCACATTACAGTCGCTACTGAGCTAACTTCGGATATATTCAATGTAGAAATACTAGACTGTATCATGTCAGCAATTTTACTGTATGATTGATTAACTGTGCCTACATGATAGAAGTTCTCCAAAGTGAGCCTTGTGTTACTGTATTGTATCTCCATTCAGGTACTGTCCTTCAATTCCCCACCTGGCTACCACTTACAAAACCTGCTTTAAAGAAGGTCGCTATACTTGGTACGAACGTACAGACCAGCTTTATTCAACAGTCACACTACAAATATAAAAAACGGCCAAGGTCAATATTTACGTACTGTAAAGTAAAAATAAATCTTATAAATATAACATTTAAAGCAAGCGTTCTGAGTTCAAAGCACAGCAGTAAACCACCTAATCCCAGCTAATTAATTCAACTCCCCTAGGATAACTCTAGCAGAAATCGTAGTTTACCTTAACAATAGAGAGAGGGAATACTTTTATGCTTGGTGAACTACATTGTAGAATAAAAGGTTCCTCTAAACACTTACTTTATTCACTGGCCCTTAGAAAGTTTGGTGCAGATTTAGCCCCACTCTGTGCCCCACTCTGCCCTCAGTAGTGCTACATTTATAACTATAAAGCCACACCCCCACTTTTTTCTAGCCATACAAAGGCACTTCCCTATCATCACCCTCCCCCTTCCACCACTTTCCAAATTAACCATTAACATCCCTCTAAGGCAATTTACTATCACTCTAAGGCAATGAATACCATCTCACCCACTATTTTAAAGGCAACACTCAAAACCCTACCTCTCATTCTACCCCTTATAATTATACCATACCTCCTAACTAGTTATGAAGATCAGCAGTACTCAGGCTTCCACTATCCTAAATATCAAACCTGTACCCCCTTATCTCCACTTATTGCTGAACACACTAATTATTATCTGGCCTCTAAACAACAAAACTTAATAACCTGTAACTTAAAACAAACCAAAAGCACCCTAAATCCAAATATGGTCAAAAGCTACTATATAAACTCATTAGCTTACCTAAGAAAAAATATAACTAAAGACGGAGACATCCATCCTAACCCAGGCCCATCCTCAACCCCAAACTCTACTAGCCCACCATTTTCTCTCAGGTCATCTAACTCCCTCCTAATTTGCCACTTAAACATAAGAAGCCTAAACAACAAGGTACATAACCTACATGCCCTTTTAGCAACTTACCTCCCTGACATAATGTGTCTAAGAGAAACCTGGCTTAAGCCATCAACCAAAGATAATGAGATCTTACCACCTGGGTATAATATACTCAGGGCTGACTGTACAAAGAAAAAGGGAGGTGGGACAGCTGTGCTACAAAAAAGCACACTTAACGTCATAGTTAACCCCACTCAACCACCCCAAATCTCAAATGCTGAAATATTTGCTCTAAAACTACAACTAAACAAACAAAAAAGCTTAAAACTAATTGGGATCTACATCCCCCCTGGGAACAACTCTGACACACTGGAGGACACTCTTAATTGGATATCGAACAACTACCCTCAAGAAACTATTGTTCTGGGCGATGTTAATATTGACTGGAACCTATGTTCTTCAAACTCCAACTCCACCCATATTAACCTCCATGGATTCTCACAGACCATATCCTCCTCCACCAGAATAGGTAATTCTAACCAAAAAGAGAGTATCCTAGACTGGATACTCATTAACAGTCATCCTCATATGTATATGTCTGGGACTCTTCCCAATGACCTTAGTGATCACCTCATCACATACATAAGGAAAGACAAAACAGTCAGCTCACGATTGCCCATTTACAGGTCCTGTCAGAAACAAGAAAAATTTTGAACCCACAACATTCCAAACAGAACTCAAATCCTGTAACTGGTCAAATCTAAAATACCTTCCCCTAGATGAGGCAGTAACATATTTTAATGTCACATTTCTTACCATACTTGATTCTCATGCTCCAAAACGGTCAATCAAAATTAAAACACAAATAGCACCTTGGCTAACAAAAGACTCCACATCTAAAATTACACTTAGAAACAAAGCATGGGCCAAATGGCGTACTACCAAGGCACCCCTAGATCGTATTAAATTCCAGCAGATAAGAAATGAGACTAAAAAAGCCATCACACTTAACAAAAAAACTATTACTGCCATCTACAACAGAAACATCAAAACAACCCTCAAAAGTTTTGGGCGGGTATAAATGATCTTCTCCATCCAGGTAAATCCTCCACTCCTACCCCAGCAACATTATGTGATAAAAGTCCAGGAGAAGTAGTAAATACCTTTAAAAGTTTCTTTACCGAGACTATTCAGTTCTTAGCCAACCAACTATCTACTACCTGCTCCTCAATAACAGATTCTATACCCAAGACACTACTCTCCTTTAACCTCCAACCTGTCTCCACATCCTTTATCCAATCCTTATTGAAGAAGCTAAAGCCAACTACCCTTTCTGCAGATCTTCTCCCAGCCGAATATCTGCAAAAAGCTGCAGATGTCATAGCATACCCCATCTCGATCTTAATTAATCAAACCATAACAGAGGCCACAATCCCCTCAATTTGGAAAATATCCTACGTAGTACCACTCCATAAAGGTAGCACATCCACAGAGCTATCAAACTATAGGCCAATAGCCATATTGTCACCACTTGCTAAATCATGGAGAAATGTGTGCACAAACAACTTCTATACTATCTCATCCAGAATAAACTACTGACCAACTCACAACATGGATTTAGACCCCACCACAGTACATTCACTGCCCTCCTCTCTTTTACCAATACAATTAACCATAACCGGAATAACAAAAAAAATATCTTCAGCTCTCTTTCTGGACCTGTCCAAAGCCTTCGACATGGTTAATCACCAGCTAATTCTCCACACTCTGAAAACCTTGTACTTAGACAACCAAGCTCTCCACTGGTTTCATGCCTACCTCTCTGGTAGGCAACAAGCAGTGCTGTGGCAGAATAAGCTCTCTTGCCTGTTACCAAATACCATAGGAGTTCCTCAAGGCTCCATATTAGGACCTCTTCTCTTTTCTGTCTTTATTAATGACCTTTATACAGTCATCCCAGATGCCACCTGCATTCAATATGCACATGACTCTACACTAGTATGTTCCGATACCTCTCCAGTTAATCTATTATCTACAACCCAGCTCACTATTACATAGGTCCATACGTCCATAGATTAGTACTAGGCTGACTGCTCTTGTGAGCCATTTTAAGCCTAGCCAATTATCCCTTGTGAAACTCAAACCCTGCCCCTCGGGTTTGTAAGGCAAACACCTCAAACATTAGGCCACCCTCCCAACCCAACAGTGGAAAACTGGCTATCAGATCGTCACCTGATCTTAAACCCAAACAAAACCAAACTACTACTCTTCTACCCAACCCATAAATCCTCTCCTACATCTTTTACCATACAATCTAACAATGGCACTATCATCTCCCCAGACTCCTATACAAAACTCTTAGGAGTTACCATTGACAATAAGTTTTGATTCGACATGCATATTAACCAAACCATTACATCCATTAACAAGAAACTTGGGTCACTGTACAGGATAAAATCCTTCCAAACTCCAATGGCTAAAGCGGCCATTGCCCACTTACATCTTCTCTCCACCCTTCTATATGCCTCTCCCGTGCTTACTAACCTTAACAAATCTGACCTTAACAAACTCTCGTGTTGTTATAATCATATTGCCAGATTTACAACTGGCATGCCCTATAGAACACACCACTGCCTTAACCTAAAAAACCTTGGCTGGATAGAACTACCAAACCTTCTCCAGCTGAACCAACTCACAGAAGCATTTAAAATTCTCAAACAACCCGACAACACCCCTGCACTGAAAAATATAATAATTCCTTACACCAATCTAGGCTGTCTTCGCTCATCAAACAGGCTACTTGTCCAAACAATCAAATCCTATAACTCAGGGGGTGATACTCTGCCAACGCCATTGGAAAAATATGGAACTCCCTCCCCTCCAATCTTACTCTTACTACCTCCTTAGTCCAATTCAAGAAGAGTCTAAAACTCCATTTTAAGTCACATTGGCTTTGCCAGTGCTCTAACCCAGATTAGCTCCTTTTTGTTAAACCAAGGTCATACTTTTACTCTGGATTATCCAAGTTCAAAAACTTCAACCTTTTATTCTCAAATGATCTAACTCTATATTTCCTTGACTTATTTCTGACCATAAATAGAAGCCCTTAAATCTTTTCTAAATGGACAACTTAGGGAAGGGACTTATAACCCCAAAAAAGAACAATGAATAGAAACTAAACTCAAAATCTAAAATTGTCTTATTTTTAAGTTAGCATGTTTGAAAAATCTGTATGAGAACTTTCGTATTTTGTGGTTGCTATAGCTAGGATGTTTTGTTAACGCTACTTTCTTGATTGAAAGCACCTCACCTGTTACAGTGATCAAATGAATGGAAAAAATCATTCGGCACAAGGCATAGCTCCTCCCCTCCACTGTTCCTGATTTTGGACATCCCTGATTTGTCTCATAGTCTTGCTCTCACTCTCAAGAAATGTTATTTTCTGGTAAGTCATAGGAAGATTACAGTCAATCAATATCACTAGACATTGTGGTTACATTATTTCTTATTCAGAGAACGTGTTGATAAATATCCCCTTCATTTGTTTCAGATTCAAATTCTTCAACAAAGAAGTTGAGAAATTTGCACGCTCTCACACACACTTGTATTATATTTATTTATCTTTCCGCCTCACTAAATGTGACTTTTTAATACTGTGTCTAGTGAGGTGTAAGTAAAAGGGAAAGTCTTTGTGCTAGCTGAATATATTTGTTTCTTTTTATTTACATTTTTACACTCACTGAGCAGCAAAGCAGCATTTAATAAGCATAAAAATGATACCCATTTTTTCAGTATGAGCTTCAAGGCAGCTTAATATGCTGCCTTATAAAGGCAGACTTGCTTTTTAATATGCAGTATCTATGCATTAATACCCTATTACAGTGTTTGTTCTCCAACAAGGTGATAGTATACATTTAGCCATTACTTAAAATGAACTAATTTACTTTCAACAGGTGGTGTGAAGCCCAGTGACTATGTCATAAAGCCTCCCCACTGCTGGAAGGTTTGTTATTTCCCTATAATGCCATTCCCAGAGGTCTCACTGCACTTAGTTAATAGGCTCTATGCTTGTTTTTGTTGTTGAGTTTTTATTCGTTTTTTTAAAGTACTTTTTTTAAGTAGTCCTTTTCCTTATTTATTTATGGAAGAATGACTTACTGCAGTAGTCAACTGGAGCTGTGGCATACAGGCAGAAAGCATACATTTTAACAACCTAGTAATATTCTGCTACACTGAAATACACAAACTGTACTACTTGGTGGGGTTGGAATGGATCTGTGACATTTTGTACTTTAACAGATATATAACATACATCATTTTACAATAATTCCAAAATTCACTATTTGGCACTGTTGTATTTTCTTAACAGGTCTAGTGTTGTGACACTCTGTTTTACATTTTATGGGATGAAAGATGTTGACAGTCTAGGGCTATTCCGTGTTAATAACTGTTGCATCCAAACTATACTTCATTGGCTGGAGCTGTGGTATTTGGAGGGGGGGGTCTTACCATACTTCTCAACTGCCCCACATTTAGCAGAAAATTCCACTTTGGGGCTTAAAACAAGAGGATGGTAAGAATTTCCAATTGGCCCTTTTAAATTCTGATTTTTTTCCATTTGTATTCACACTCATCACACAGTGCAGGAGTGCTCTGCAGTGTCATTGACGTGCAGATGACATCAGCTGGAATCTAGGAAGTAAAACACCACAGCTTCCATTCCTCTGCTTCTGCGATTTGCATAGCAGTGTAAAGTGATATGGCAGTGCCAATTAAAGGACTGCAATTTAACGCCACATGCAATGAGGAAGGAAGGAAGTTGATCTGAAATTTGAAATTGTAGCGCCAACTAAGTGATAAGTAAGATACATAAACACTAAATTTATGCAGCAGAAGACAGAGCCAGGAAGGAGAAGGAACAGTTAAGGAATGCAAACCTCTAAGGGTTCATTTGGGAAAGCAAAATTGCATTTTGCAGAAATACCAGCAGCACTGGGCAGGTCACCAGAAACAGGACAGGAAGGATAACAACAATGTCATTGATTGTGTCCAAATCTAGTTTCTTTTACATAAAAAAGTAGAAATTACTGTGCCTGTGTGCGTGAGAACAAATTGAGAATTTAGAAAGGAAACCAGGCCAACCCAGCAAAGCAGCAGAATTTTTTTATTAGGGATAGCTTAGGAGGGTTTGCAGATGTTAAAGTTTTTTTTTTCCTGCAAAATGTTAGTCATTTGGTGTGGACGATCAAAGTAAAGCAAGTTGCTACTGCTAGTACTTGTAGAGTTTCTATAATTATTACACATACCTCATGCTGGTTTTGTCATTTTGCTTTTTTAAACTTATGTTTCTGAATGGTGTTATGCCACAGTCCTATCAGGTGGGCAGAGCTATACCATTAGGTATGTAAATGTTATACTAATTAGTGTTCAGATTTTTGGCCCGATGTTCCTATTTTTCATGAACCTTTGTCCACATTGTTGATGTCTGCAGATTACAAGGTATCTCTTAGTTAAACGATGACATTTGCACTCAACATGATAGCAAACAATTCAGAACACAGAAAAATATATTCTTTTTGCTTGGCAATGCTACAAATGCTGGTTATTTTTTCATTTAATTTTGAACTGCCATAGTTTGACAGCACGGTGGCATGGTTATAATTTGTAATACATCTGTGTTGTCCATTCTTGCTTTTTATCACATTTTATGCAGAATTAACATCCACGTTTCTAAGGATTACGCAGTCATGTTTACACATTGTGAAAGGCCATTTTCAAAGATTGCCTCAACAGCAAGGCCAGAAGGAGAAATAAACAATTCAGACATACAGAACAAACCGAAAATAATGGAGATGCCAAGAAGAACCATCTGAGAAGGGGGAATAAAACACAGCAGCAAGAAAACAGGAAGGAGGAACAAAGCAAATACAAGACTTGAACAGCAAGATATGTACAGACTTCATAAAGGTCAGGAATAAATAGTTGTCCTTAAGGAAGTAAAAACTAAAGACAAGATGGAAGACAACATATGATTGCAGACTCAGTAACAGCACAACTGGAATTGGACAGCATGTAGGAAGCTCTTCTAGTCCCCTGCAAAGATTACTGTGATGAATGATATCTACAGCAATGGAACATACAGGATTAGTTCAAAATCTGCATCGACATTGCAATGAGAAAGTGTGAGGACAGCACTCAAAATGGATGACTGTTCACAGGTCAGTCTGATGAACTAATAGTTGAAAACATGATTACAGCTGCAAAAGCAAAATTACTTCTACATAAAAAAGTAAAAATGTTCTGATACCAAATGAGGACATTTCAAAAAGGAAAATTAATATACTCTTAACTACTGGCTATGGCTAAGTGTTATTACTGCCTACAATGTTACAATTTCAATAGTCATTTAGTGGTTCATATATGCATATTTTACATTAATGCATCAGTCAGATGCAGTTTGAGGTCACCGTCTGGTGCCATAGTACATAGTATAATATGTTTAATCAGGTATTTGAGTGAGCAAAGCAAATTCTGTCAGTTCTCATGAATCAGAGTGCAGCTGGATTAAAGTCATTTAGATGTGAATGGAACAAAGAAATGCCTCTCAGCACAAGTAGATGTGCTATATTCAATAAAGATTAGTTAAAACAAGGAAATAGGTTACAGGGAGAGAACCCCACTGACTACAAAAAAAAAAAAAACCACGCACGCAAGGGAAGGCTTTCACTCACACTTTTAGAAATGCAGCTCCTACATGTGGCTGCGTTTATCAGAGGAGGAATATTTCTATCCAAGCAAGAAAAGCTTGAGTTAGCCCCAGGCAGTAGAGGGATAAAACCCTGAGCATCGGTGCAGACAACCCAAGCCTGATTAGCAGCTTAGGCATCTGTGCAACCTGGCAGGGGGATGATGGGAGTAAGTGTCTAACACTGACCCATCCACGCTGTTGGCGGGGGGGGGGGGGAGCTCTGTCACACCAAATGACACTTAACAGGACAAGTAGAGGTTATACCCATGAAGTAGCAGCCTAGGTAGTGTGCTCTGCCACAGCACAGATGCACAAGCTCAGATGATTATGTATGTGGATGCATGTTACCCTCAGAAAGCACATGCAGCAGAGCTCATTAAGTCACCAAAGGGGAGGCTGATATTCTATCTAGAGAGAGAGAAAGCTGTCCTGCAGTACTAGACAGCTGGCCTGCTCCCTATCACCTGACTCACTGCTGGGGGAATGAATGGGCCAACAGGACTTCCTAGGCAGGCTTAAATGAGTCCTACACTGCTTACTTAGCCCAGGAATATCAGGTTCCCTTTGCCAGACTGAGAATGTGTCGACGTAGGGGAGATAAAGAGTGAAGTCCTGCGGGGAAGCAAAAAAAAAGAAGAAGAAAAGACTGGATAAGGACTCGGGCAATAACGATCATTATTTAGAAGGGGAAAGGAAATCAAACTGTCAGTGTGACTAAATTCATGTGTCCAAGATATCAAAGTCATAGTGTTAAGATTTTAAATGAACCTTGCACCAGCTTGAGACTTTAATTTTTCATTTCACTACAGTCATAAACAATCCAGTTAACAAGCCTTGTACAGTCCATTCAGACGGCTTGATTTTGCAATTCTTTGTACAGCTCAAGAGGGACACTCATTCTTTTAGAAACATAATTTTTCCTTTCTCACCAACATGTACACATTTTACTTTTCTCTATTCCATCCCATTGAAATTACTGTATTTTCTTTTAATTCGTTTTAGTTATGGTTATCATTCCAGTGAAAACCATCCTCTATTTTGCTCTGAACTTTTCCACAATAGACATAGAATCCAGTACCAAATGATGTTTCTGCACAGAGGTGCATCCTGTTAATGTCTTAATGCCTATATATTCTTCCAGCACAAAAAATATATATGTATATCATAGGCCGAGTATGTGCACCTACCAAAGAATTGTGCACTAACAGAAAGACTTCTGCAATCCCAGTAACCACACTACTTATTAGTGTTGTGACAACCAGACCATACAAAGACAATATTTCAGAAAGTTTCTCTCTCCTGTTGGCCTCTGTCTAGTTTATTATAGGTTTCTAATGTCACAAATTTGGCTAGTGGAATGGTTTAAGTCTTTACTCAAAGCATAGTTTAAAACACTGAATTTTAGCAGTACTGCCTTGTAATGTGTGGTCCTCCAGTTCATTTCAGGGACGCTGTGCTTTTTGTGTGGATCACACATCTTCATTTAGTCAATGTTTTTTGCCACAGCTCCAATTTACTGTCACATCCTGAAGACATACAAAAGCTGACTAGACGTAGTCTAAATTGCCAGTAAGTGTGTGAGTGTGTGTGTGTGTGTGTGTGTGTGTGTGTGGTGGGGTTATGCATCTTGTCTCTCTGTCTTTGTCTATGTATCCTACAACGTAATGGTTCTCTGTCATGCTCACTGCATGCCAGGATAGGATTCATATATTTCATGACCCCTAATAGGATGAAGTGGGCATCAGAAAATGATTGAATGAATAAATTAATGAATTATTTTAATTAGCAAGCAGAGAAATTTAGAACCTAGTTTTTGAAAAGGATAAGTCATTCACCTTTAGATTTATGTAGTTTGAAAACAAACAAAGCAGTGTTCAAAAAGTAAGTTTACCTCTTATTAAGATGTTTGATTATTTAGAAGTGCAGTGACCAAATAACTGTATAAAAATAACACATCAGAAAGATTTTTCTGCTACACTTGGAATCCCATCCTTTATATGCCATTCCTGGTAGGGATTTTACTTCCATTTATGCTTACTCAAAAGTGTGATGCAGTCATTCAACACAACTATGCACCTTCACTCATTGTTTTACTGAAAACATCCAGAAACAATAAAAAAATGTTTATAATGACAAAAGTCACTAATTACTGAACACAGCCTTGAAATGTACAGTAAAAAGTTGAAAAGGTCATCATTAAATCAGTAAAGGGCAGGCTGGAGTAGTAGTACAGGGACTCTGTTGAGGTAGATGGCACAGATAGGTCATGGAAGTGTTGTGCGACTCCCACAGCAATGATGAGCCCATTGTGGGATTTATAAGGTTAGACATGCTGTTTTGCGATTAGGACTTCACTGAGTGGCATATACCTGTTGTTCTTTGACAGCTATGCTCAAAAACGTCTATGGGCAATACAGTACTGGTTAGGCATGCAATAACCTGTGTTAGTTAACTAAAGGAGGGGAGCATGGGGCACTATTCCCTACATGGGCCGTTTGCTCCCCACGTGAAAATATGTATGTGAACTATGATTACTTCTTTCAGTGAATGCAGTTCAGTCATGATGTGTTCATTTTAAGTTGTTCTGAAATGCTGAGGCAAGGAACTTAGTAAAGAGAACTGTGGAAACCTGAAGCAAAGCAGAGTTCTAGCAGAGGCACAACAAGGAACTGTGCAGGTTTTAGTTACTACTTAAGTATATCGAAAATAAGAACATGTAGAGAATTATGGGGGACACAAAGTAGGAGTGGCAGGATTATCGACCAAAAGTAACATTATTTTTGGAACCGGGCTCAGCTACAAGAACTCCACAGCAGGACTTTAGAAAAGGAATCTAAAACTTACAGGGTATGGCTAAAGGTAAAGTCACTGCTGCCTGGGAATGCATACTTGTACAGGTGACAAGGAGATGGTAAAAAGTTCTCAACAACTGGGATGGGAAGACCTTAGGTGGGCCAAAGGCACAAGAGGAACAGCACGAGATACTTGAGAAAAGCAGAAGCAGAAACAATTATGATACAGAGATGGAAGGGTCTACTAGTGTAGCAGCTAGTTTACCTGTATTAGGAGATTTGATTGTTTTGTGGCAGAAATGAGTTTCATTTTGGTAAAGTCTTAAAGTCTGTACCAGGCCTAAGACTAGACAAAAAAAATCAAACTCTGAGGAAAACTAAGAGAAACCAATGGGATAAACAAGTGTCTGTGCATGTGGTGAGCAGTTATATGGTTACTGTACTAGATGAAGTTACTTAGCTCAGACTAACTGCAGAGGTCTGCAGGAACATGAGCATCCCGGTATACTTCTGGTACTGATAGCGCTGCATACAGATATGGCAAGGAAACTGCAATTACAGAAGTCATTTACTGACGGAAGAAGTGGCTGTATGAGAAGGACTATTGCCCACTAAATGATGTGGAGAGGATCAAACTATCGATACTGGGGCTAATTTTCATCTTAGACTGGCTAGCTTAAAAGTATATTAGAAAAAAGTTATGTACCTACCATAATGTTCCATCTGTGTTGTCCATTTTCATTTTTCCTCAACTGTAGGGTTCAAATTAGATACTCGGATCTGACTGAGACGTTACTAAAGATTGTGGTCACCAAAAACTCTCAAGCTCTTCCCTTGCCCATAATGCACCGACCCCTAATATACCTCAGATCTTGTTTGCTGTTTCAAGTATAGTAGAATCACTACAACTTTCCTGACAGAAATATCATATCTGGAGCTCAGTATTAAGGACAATGGTGCCCTTATAGTCTTTCATTCGTCAGAAGGTCAAAGAAAAAGGGTTGGGGGTTAGTGGGCAGGAAGTTGAGGAAGAATGAAAATAGACAACATATGAAACATCATGGTAAGTACATAACTTTTTTATCTGATTATGTCAATTTTCATTCTATCCTCAACTGTTGGGACAGTCACCCAGCTACTGAAAATCCCAGGTGGACTTAAAGGAAGGATATTCCTGAGCACAGCTGAACCAAAAGCTATTCTTCCCAAACAAGATTCAGTTTGTAATGAGTGATAAAGATAGGAGGATTTTACCAAGTTGCAGCTGCACATATGTCGTCTATGGAAGCTTTAGAGAGAAATACTAAAGAAATAGCCATGGACCTAACTGAATTGGCTCTTAGAGGTTTTGGTAGGGATAGACCCAATTTCTTGTAGATAAATGATATGCAATCTGTCAACCATCTGGCTAAAGTTACCTTTGCAACTGATTTGCCCAATTTAGAATCTACAAAGGAAACAAATAATTGGTCTGTTTTTCTAATTTCTTTTGTCCTATGTAAGTAAAAATGTAATTGTCTGTGAACATCCAGTAAATGCAACATATATTCACCATTGTTTGCAAATTTAGGGAGAAAAGACCAGCAAAGTAACTGACTGATTGATTGACAGTGGATTCTGACACCACCTTGGGACGGAAAGAGGCATTGATACCTAATGTGTCCTTATGAAAGATCAAGTGGGGAGGTTTAGATGACAATGCTTGAAGTTCTGAAATCCTTCTAGCAGAGGTAATGCCCATTAGAAAGATAGTTTTCCAGGTCAAGAATCACGTTTTATTGCCAGTACATAGGTTCATAGGTTGGTACTAGGGAGAATGAATCAAGGCTTGGAGCACCAAGTTCAAATTCCATGGTGGAGTAGGGTCTTTATATGGGGGTCTCAGCAGGAGGGTGCCTCTCAAAAATGCTTTACAAAGTTTAGATGAAGCCAGAGAAGAATTCTCAAATCCAATATGAAAATTAGAAATGGCTGCTACCTGAACTTTAATTGTTGAGGAGCTAGCTCCCTCATTAAAAAGTGTTGCCAAAAAATCAAATACATATTGTACAGGAGCTGAGAAAGAGTTGATGTGTTTTTGTTCTGCCCATGAAACAAACCTTTTCCCTTTACTTCTGTAAAGTTTTCTTGTAGAAGTCTTACAGGAAGATAAAAGTATATGACAGACAGGGGAAGAGAACATCAGTTGTGTGGCTATTTACAGAACTGGAGAAACCACGCTGTTAGCTTGAGGCTTCAGATATCCAGGTGAATCACATCTGTCGGGTGAGACAGGAGATCTGGAATTGGATCCATAATCCAAGGTGAGTAAAGGAGATTAGGCCAAAGAAAGGGGAACCAAATCTGGTGAGGTGAGTAAGGTGCAATAAGGATGACTTTGCTCTTCAAACAGGCAGCTTTCTGTAAGAATTTGGGAATTATGGGAGTTGTGGGGTAGGCATATAGAATGCTAGGGGCCCAGTTGTGGAGTAAAGCATCACTCTGTGATTCCCCCAATGAGGGGATCAGGGCAAAGAAACTACTGCACTTGTTGTTTAAGGGAGATGCCAAAAGATCACAGCACGGCTGGTGCCATTGATAGAAAATCATATCTGTCACTTCCTTGTTGAGAGAACACTCAAAGTAGAAGAATGGATCTGCTCAATTTGTCTGCTATCACACTGGACTTCCCCGGAATGTCTGTTGCTATCAGAAAGCGGTTAGATGAGATCACCCACTGCCACATGGAGTGTCGACACAAGGGGTAAGCTCTGGTTCTACTTGCTTGTTGATGTCCAAAACTACTGGCATGTTGTCTGTTTATTCCAAAAGGGAGAGAATCTTGGAAGGTCTGCAATACTAAGAGCACTGCCCTCATCTCTTGAACACTGATAGGCAAATTGGCCTCTTTGGGGGACCAAGTGTGTTGGAATGTTTTCCCCAGGAACTGCCTCCCCCCACCCAATCTGGGAAGCATCCATGGTCACTATGACCTTGGGTTGAGGGAGAATGATCTGATTGAATCCACCACCAGAGGTATCTCTTGCATGCCCGAGTGATTCTTATTTGTGCTGACATGAACTGGTAAAGAATCAGCCATTGTGTTGCCAACATCCACTGGAGAATTCTCATATGAAATCTTGCTAGAGGAACCATAATGATGGCAGCTGACAGTGACTCTGAGGCTTGAAGAATTAAGTGGGCTGAAATTTTGTTACTGTGAATTATTTTCCTGATCTGGAATCTGATAGACTGCACTCTTGACAGAGGAAGAGAAGTTGTCCTTGATATTGTGCTGGAGACTGCTCTCCTATGACTTCCAAGGTTTGAGTTGGTTGTAACTAAGACTTCTTGCAATTTATAGTTATCCCCAGATGAGAACAAGTCTGGATCACCTGATCTCTTGCTGTTAATAGTTGATGCCTGGTTTAGGTGGTAAATAAGCCAGCTGTCTAGATATGGAAACACTTGGAATCCCTGTAGTCTCAAGTGAGCCGCTACTACTGCCATGCATTTGGTGAACACCCTGAGGGCTGTGGTGAGCCCAAAGCTCAGTACTCTGAACTGGCAGTGACTATCTCCCAGCTGGAAGCGTAAATACTTTCTGGATTGTCTGTTCATTTTTATGTTATAGTATGCATCCTGAAGGTCTAGCAAGCACATCCATTCGTCCTTGCACAGAAAGGGTAGACTAGACTGAAACCATGACCATATGTAATTTTATATGTCAAACTGACTTTTTCAAGTCACTGAAATCCAGAACTGGTCTCCAGTCCCATTTTCTTTGGCACTAAAAAGAATCTTGAGTAAGTTCCAATATCTTTATCTGGTCTGGTGGGACTTCTTGGATGACTCTTTTTCTAGCAACTTTAGGATGTCTAGTGTTGCTTCTTTCCTCTGACTGGGTGGAATATCAGGACTTTTGTGTGCAGTTGGAGGTGGAACAAAAAAGGGAATGATACACGTTCTGGAAATAATCCTCTGCACCCAAATATCTCTTGTTAAATCCAGCCAGGCTCTCTGGTGCAGGAATACAGGGATACTTGACCCCCAACTGCCTCCAGAAGAGAACAATTGGGCTTCCTTTCGGAGCACTGATAGGATCTGTTAGAGAAAGAATCTTTGGACCCCCGGTTTTGTGGGCCTCCTCTGCCGCGTAGACATTGTCATCCACTAGACTTTCCCCCTCTGCCCCATGAGAACCATCTCCATGTATGTCCTGAAAAAGGCCCTGGCACTTTCAGAACCACATTTTCCGACCACCTTGTTTATTCCTAGAAAAGGATCTTTGAGGAGTTGAAAACCATAAGCCTACAGTAGAGAGGGTCCATCCTTCTCACCCTGGAAAGAGTGTCCTTCACTTTTGAACCAAATAACGAACTACCGCCAAAGGGAGCACTAATGAACAATGACTTGAAAGGCTCCACAAAATCACTTAAGCGCATCCAGGCATGCCTCCTAATGGATATGCCTGACCCACTGCCCTTGAGGCACCTTCGGCTGCATGTGAGATAAGCCTCTTGGACAAATCTGAAATAAATTGGAGGGTAGCCAACTGAGAGGCCACAGAAGATTGAACCTTAGCAGTAAAAGTCCCTGAAAGGGATTTTGAAAGTTCCATGATCAAGTCTCTTTGTAGTTTGGTAAAATGTGCCAAATAGTTCAGCAACATAAGGGCAAAGGTTGCTGATGCATATACATGCTTCCCAAACCTGTCCATTGCCCTAGATTCCATGTTAGGAGGATGGACAGAGGAAATCTGCTCAGCGAGTTCCTTCTTGATGGCCACCACCATGACTATAGCATCCACGTCATCGCCTTACTCCAAAATTCCTTCCAATCAGTAGAGCCAGAACCCAATCTGTCCTCTTAGGGATTGGCTCAACTGAGTCAGGTTCTTTCCATGCCCGCCTAGATATCAAAAAATGAGTTAAACAGCAGGTAGAGTAACACAGGAGGTAGACAGGCCATTTCCAAAACCTTCCAGAAATACTGATTCCTCCAGTGAAGGGTTGCTGGAGGACCAAACACCTCTCTGCTTAAGGATCTCAAGAATGTCTCCAAATCAGACAACCTCTGGAGGTGATCGTGGTGGCCCTTCTCCTTCATCAAAATCAGTATCCTCCAAGAGTGACTCTTGCAGAGAGTCCAAGTGCCTCCTCTTGCACTTCCTCTTCTGAGGGATTAGTGGGATGATCTGGAGAAGTGTCAGAAGAAATTTTAATACTATGTTGGGTGAGCTGGAGGCCATGAGATGGCTATCCCTGTGGTGTAGAATAATGCGACCCCATGCATAGAGACATTTGGGAACCAGATTGGGGGATCTGAAGGGGCTGGATCCATCTGTCCTGCCAGAACAGAACACACTATCTTCACTACCTCGAATGCAGATCGCTTTGAAGAGAAAGAAGACAGTGGCACCAAGAAGGCAGGCTTTTGGATCACTATTTCCCACTGCTCCAAAAGGAACCACCCTGAGGTGGAAGCCAGAGCCGAGCTATCCAATATCAAAGCTTTGAGGGAGCAGAGATGGCTCCGAAAACTTCAGAGTCAACTCCAACTCCTGGACCCTACAAGGCAGCATTGACTCCAACAGTCATCTGGATCTGAAGAAGTCAGAGCCAGTGTACTCACAGAAGTCTTCAGATCCAAAGATAAAAGTATCTTTGGATCTGAGCTGGATGATCCTGGAAGGTTCAGATCCAGGGACTCTGAAACAATCGGTGGGATCAGAGAAGAAGCAGAAAATGGTGCTGAAAGAGATGGATGGGTTGCCTGACCTGAGGGGGTAGGAGACAGGAGAACACCCATCTGAGTCTGGGTTGAGAGGAATTTCCTCATCATTCTGTCCACATCTCCCTCAGTTGGACACCTGGAAGAACGAGATGAGGCAAGGGACAATGACCTTGAATGATGTCAGGGAACCCTGGAAGGCAGTGGATCCTATGTCGGAGAACATCTTGTTCTCAGCAGAATGTTTGGATCTGAAGATTTTCTTGTCAGATCCATAGGACAGAAGACTTGAGCAGATTTTGAATCCGGTCTTCATTTTTTATTCAGCTGCTCCAAAGGAGGAGTGGAAGTAGTAGATAGCCTTGGAGACAGCCAATGTCTCCTTAATTTTCAGTTTGGAGATTGAGCCCCTGAAATAGCCTCTCTGAACGAGGATGGAAGCAATCCTTTTATGATAAATTTATTTTTTTCTCTGCTATGGCCCTAGGAATGAAATTTCTGCAGGCAGCACAATCATCTTGTAGATGTAGAGGGCCTAAACAATAGGCATAAAGCATGGGGATACGAGAAAGGCAATTTATGCTGACACTGCTGACATTTTTTTGAATCTGGCAGGCCCTTTGTGAGACTTTAGAGAAAAATAGAAAGGGGAGAAAGTTTTTTTTTTTTTTTTTTTATTTTGGACAGACATAAATAAAGGAAAGGGGAAGGGAAATACCAACAATGGTAAGAATAATTACACAGGCATGTACACTATTAAAAAAGTTATAGATTGTAAAGGGAAAATAATTACCAATAATGGTATGAGAGTTACACTGGGTGTAAAAGGTAAAGAATATATATTAAGGAAGAGAAAATATGAAGAAAAAAGCATTTATCTCAAATAACATTCGAGAGTTCAGGCTAACCACATATTTCGCGAAAAGCAGCAAACAAGGTCTGTTAGGGGTTGGTGCATTATGGATAAGGGGGGAGCTCGAGAGTTTTTAGTGGCCACAAGTAATGGCCAAGTCGTATCTGAGTATCGGATCAAAAAATAACAGTTGAGGATAGAATGAAAACTGACATCAGATCAGGGGTTTTTGATTCAGACTTCAATGATGGATGAATGGAAACAGGTAGCATAACCAGTGAGCAGAAGGAGCACAAGGGGTAGGAGGAAGAGTAAATTAAAGGAGGTAGTAAAGAAAACAAATGAGGAAATGTCAAGTGGATGTCCAAGTTAAAAATAAATAAGCAGATGCCAGAACGGAGCAGAGGTTTTACATGCATAACAAAATCATAGGTAGGAAACAGAGGTAACATGGGGGGTGGGGGGTTAATATAATGGTTAAGGTTACCTTACAGACACAAGGTGCAGGGTTTGATTCTCACATGGAATAACTGGCTAAGCTTAAAATGGTCCACAGGGATCAGTTAGCCCAATACTAATTTATGAATCTATTTTTTTTTTTTTTGCCTCAAGATGGCACCCATTGTGGCTGACTTCTCTGCATTCTCATCCAAGTGTTTTTGTTCATTTTGGTGGTGTTTTTTAAGTTTTAGACATGCAAACTTCATCTGCACTGATTATATATGATAAAGAAGCGTTATTAGAGATTGGCAGTCAGTTTTGTGATATTGTTCCTTGCTTATCAGATCAGGAACTTCTTCTCAGAAATGCCTGCAAGGCCAACAAGCAGGGGAGTCAGGTGATGAATGCAGCCAGATGAAGGAGTGTCTCAAGTGAGGTGTACCAGGACAGGTAGGAGAGGCGGGTTATATGTGAAATTAAACGCCAGGGCCAGCAGACCACCCATTCTCAGCCTGCTGCTTTGCTAATGTTCGCTCTCTTGAGAACAAAATTGATGATCTCAGAACTAGAATTGTGACACAATGAGAAATTGCTGCGTATTGATGTTTACTGAAACTTGGCTATCATTTAATATTCCTGTTTCAGTTGTCCGGTTGCATACTCACTCTGTCCATTGCTGAAGCACACAGAGGCATTGGGTAAAAATCAAAGGTGGAGGTATTTGCATCTATATTAATAACATACGGTTTTCAGATGTGCAGATTGTTAGTAAACGCTGCTCAAGTGATGTAGAGCACCTAATGTTGAAATGCTAATCCCTCTATCTACTGAGAGAGTTTACAGCTGTGTTTATCTTAGAGGTTTATATCCCTACACAAGTCAATTGCTCAGCTGAATTGGGGACTTTCTATGAGGCTATAAATGTACAAGAAAATAAAACATCCTGATGCAGTTGTTTATAGTGACTGGTGAATTTAATCATTGCAACTTATGGTCTGTGATGCCAGTATGCCACCATACCTTCCCTACAGAGGAGAGAAATATACTGGATCATGTGTACAGTAATGTGAAGAGAGTATACAAGGCTGTATCCCGCCCTCATTTTGGTCAGTCTGATCGTACTTCTGTATTTCTCTACCCAGCCTAAGACAGCTCCTCAAACAAACTCCCACTGTAAGAAAAACTGTTAAGGTGTGGACAGAGGAATCTGAACAGGAGCTTCAGGATTGTTTTCTGTGTACTCAGTGGGATGTTTTTAAGACAGCTGCTATGAAAGAGGATGGTATTGTTGATCTGGAGGAATACAGTTCAGTAGTTTCCAGATACATAAGCACATGCACTGACCTCACAGTGCCTCATAAAGATATCTGGATATATCCAAATAATAAACCATGGATTAACTCAGAGGTTTGCTCTGTGCTTCATGCCCTCTCCAAGGTATATGCATAAGGTAATATCAGCGAGTATAAAAAATCTAGACATGACTTATGCAGGGCTATCAGAGCACCAAAGGAGATTAACAGTTGTAAGCTGGAAGGCTATTATTTGACTGCTGATACAAGGCATATGTGGCAAGGCCTGGAAAACATCACAGGCTACAGAGACAAAGGCAGAGGGAAGACAACTGACAGCCAGTTTTCACCAGACAATTTCAATGAATTTTATGCCTGATTTGAGGTCCAAAACATTTAGCTAAACGGTACCACTATAAAAGAGAGGGCAAACAGGAGCTATCACTACCTTTCACAATATCACCAGGAAGTGTGGCAAAGTCCTTGAGGAGGATAAATCCCCAGAAGGCAGCTAGTCCAGATAATATTGCTGGAAGGACACTCAAAACATGTGCTTCAATGCTTGCAGATGTTTAGGGTGATATATTCAATCGCTCCCTTGCACTAGCTACAATCGCCACTTGTTATAAGGCAACCACTATTATTCCACAGCCAAAAAAGGGCAAAGCCAACTACCTGAATGACTATTGATCGGTTGCATTGACTTTCATAGTGATGAAATGCTTTGACATATTTATCACGATTCATTTTCAATCGGTTATACCTGATACAATGGACCCACTACAGTTTGCATACAGACTGAATAGGCTGACAGAGTATACAGTCAGTACAACACTGCATACACTTCTTACTCATTTGGAGAATAAGGACTGTTATGGTCAGTTGCTGTTTACTGATTATAGTTCGGCCTTCAATACAGTGGCACCAAATAAGCTTTCCATACTGGGTGCGCTACCCATTCTTTGCACTCGGGTCTTGGAATTTTAACAGGCAGACCACAGTCACTCAGGCTGGGGAATAACATATCTAAAACAATAATAATAAATACAGGAACTCCAAAAGGCTGTGTGCTGAGACCAATGCTGTACACCCTCTTCACTTATGATTGTGTTGCTTCTCAACATGACACCAGTATCGTCAAATTAGTGGATGATACAACAATCATTGGTCTGATCTCTAGGGGTGGTGAGAGTCAGAGTACAGGCGGAAAGTGAAGAACCTTGTGAAGTGGTGTCAGAACAGTAATCTCTTTTTTAATACCAGCAAAATGAAAGAGATGTTCATTGATAAACAGAGGAATAGGAGGTGGAAAAAGTGGCTACATTCAAATTCCTCCTAATTAGCATCTCTGAGGGCCTTACCTGGATTCATAACAACACAGACCTGGCAGGGAAAAGATGACAGCGACTATTTTCTGAGAAGGCTGAGGAAGTTTGGCATGCCCAATACCATCTTCAGCAACTTTTATAGATTTACAATTGAGAGCATTCTCTCCCACTCTATTACAGTACGGTTCGGGAACAGTACAATACAAGGGATCACGAGGCTCTGCAGTGAGTAATAAAAACTGCGCAAAACATCATTGGAGTAACACTCCCTGCCTTGGAGGACATCTACAACAAACTAATTTCTAGGAAGGCTCAGAACATTAACATAGACACTACCTCACACTCAACACAAACTGTTCATGCTACTACCGTCAGGGAGGCGTTATTAGTGCATGCCATTAAGAACAACCAGGCTGAAAGACAGTTTTATACCTAAAGCTAGTAGACTGTTAAATAAAACTCGTATACTGCCTCTCCCGCCAGTATTGCAGGTTGGTTCACATTTGGAGGAAAACTAGTTTTTTTTGCACAAATGCATTCTTTTGCAGTTTTATATATATGTTTACTGATACTGATATTTATATTACTATTTGTCTTAGATTACTTATTTTTGTTAAATGTCGTGTTTTTATATGTTGATGGATGGATATGCAGAATAAGAATTTCATTGTACTATGTGATGCTGTCTTAAGTACATATGATAATAAAGTTTAATTGAATTGAATCTATGATTGGCAGGGACTGTTGATATGTTAGTAACTAGATTCAGGATATATGGAGTAGGTGGAATAAAGTTTGTGGTGGAGAGGCAATACAGATTCAAGACGGAATAAAATATGTTGTGGAAGAGATAACGGCTTTCTCATACAGCAAACAAAGATAAGGCTATGAACTGAATTAGCTATATCATAGAGACCTGAATTTGTTTTCCTCAATCTCTGTTTACAAATATGTGACTCTAAGCCTATCACACATACTCCCTGTTGCCCCCTGAAAAGAGACAATTGTTCCTGTATGGCGTATATGGCAAATAAAGAAAATAAATAAAATGACAAAGAAAAGACAGAGAAGAGTGATAGGATTGTTGTGGAGCAGGAAGTAGGAGGACGGCCAAAGAAGGAATAATAATGTCAGGTTAAACAGATGGGAAGACATAAGAGCACAAACAGGTAACAGGGATTTTTTTTTTCATATTTACTACTGTGAATTTTGTTTCTCTGTTTAGTAATGTGGTAATCCATTCAGTTTTATTTCAGATAGAAAACAAATTATGTTCATGGAACGCTTCTAGTGTTCAGCAATCTAAGAGGTGCCTACATCTAATGACAGGAGAGAAAAGGGGATCATAAAAGCTTTGAAAAGATTGCCTCAAGCAGAGATGATTCTAACCACCCATGGGTCACAGCAGTTATCCCGATAGTGTTAATGGAAAAAATGGTAAGGCCATGATGTGCTATACTGTCTTTTGAGTAATGTAGGAATGTGCTACAAAAGCAAAGATCTGCTATAAAAAGTGTAGTTTTCAGCAAGAAAAAATGGAAGCAAGTAATAAGTGGTGGCAGAAACTAAGAACAGTGAATGAAATAGAGAAATGCATTAAGGAATAAGTAAGGAAGGGGAATGAAATACTGTACTTAGAGAGAAGGGAAGTGTTTGAAGAGCTGACAAAAACTGAAGAATAAACAAAAGCAAGGCAAGTTGAAAATAATAATAAATAAGGAAGGACTACAGACCAATGAGATGTGGAGGGAAAGATAAGACAAAGGCCTATAAGAAATGAAACAAAAAAGGGCAAAAAAGCTCATCTGACAGAGCAAGATAATCAATGAGAAGAGGATGGCAAAGGAAGAGGGGAAGACATATTTCAGATGCACCGAAGCACATCAGGAAAAAAAATCAGGACAGATTACTTTAATTGAAGGGAGGAAAGTTTTAAAATGCTGCAGTCCAGTTCAGACAATAAAGGAAATAAAATGTTCAACCCTTTAGATATACAGGAATGACATAGTAGACAGCCAGCATGGAAATGAAAAACAGATGCGGACAGAGACAAATGGATAAAAGGTAGAATGGTGATGAGAGAAGGAGAAGGGCAAAGAGTCTTCACTAAAACCAGACATACAGTCAAAATGAGCTGCCTCCATAGAATGCTAAAAGTGTATCCATTGGTGATGGATGAACCGCTGACAGAACCTTTATAATTTGTATGTATTAAGCAGAATGATGCTGCATGACTGGTGGCTGGTGACTGCACTTACAAATGAGTCGGGTAATTAAAAGCTGATTTAGCCTTACTTCTACTCTGGGGAAGATAATGAAAAAGATTCTACAAGACATTTGTAAATGTTAAGTCTCAGTCTCTGACCAATAGCAGACTGCAGGGCTTCCTACGTAGGGTCTCATTAGATAAAGCTCTCTCACTCATTCGCTTCTTCAATGAATGATATGACCTATGCAAATATGGTATACTATTTCAGTACTGTCTCATAAGACAAGGAAAACTAAGCATCAAAGGTGTGGTGACCAAAACTGTGGGGTGGATTACATTAGATGCTGCAGTCTAATCAGAAGCAAATTGTAGCTGTTGCAGGGAACTGACAGAAAAATCAATAAACAATAGCGACAAAGTGTTGGATGCTGGAATCAGTTCTGTGGAATATATCTGGGTCAAGTACCTGCTGAGTATGGACAAAAAGATCAATTTATACACTAAAAATTTGAAGTCTACTTAATTCAGTAGTTAAAAATACGGAGGCCAGCCTCCAGAGAAACCTAGTAGCTGGCATTATAGATTTGGCATAGTTTGTCAGCAAATAACTAGAGGGGGAAGCTAACAAGAGTGGGATGAGGCCAGGCAGAAGTTTGGACTGCAAGTTAGAGACTACCTTTCTCAGCAGGGACTGACAAAAGAGTACAGGCAAAGAGAAAGGTACAAAAGATTGCTTAAGAAAAGACCAACTCTTGTGTTTTTAGCTGAGTATAGAACAGAAGTTGCCATAAAAAATGGGATAATTGGTATGGCATATCAGCTATTGCATGACAACTGTAAGAATCAATGAGAGCACGTTAAAGAAGATTGGGACGAGACAATGGAGAGGCACTACACAAAGGAACAATGGGAAGACATCTGTAAGACTCTCAAGTATGCAACAAAGTCCAAAAGGTTTAGGATTTTGGATTGGAAGTATTTCCATAGACATTTTTTATACCCCAAGCAGAATTCAGAGAATTTTTCTCAAGCAGATAGTAAAGGAGGAAAAGAGAGAGAACTGCCTACATGTTTTGCGGGGTTAGAATCAGTTGGCAAATTTTAAAAATTCCCTACAGAATTCTTTGCCAGAAATGTTGGGAGGAGCAAATTGTTGTAGCTAAGGATATAATTCTTCTGAGATGGGATACATTATCTGAATTGCCCAAACATAGTAAGGCCTTATTAAGCTTAATGCTACTGGCCACCAAAAACACAATTACTCTGAGCAGCCTATCTATTGCTAGATGTGTGGTTTCCAGCTTAGGAATGTTTTTTTATTGGCCGTTCTGGGCTACTTCTATCCCTTTCAACTTTCTGACTTAAAAACCCATGTTTGCATGTCACGCAGTGCCGCTAAGCTAGGGTAAACTATTGCCGGTGCCTTAAAGCCTGCTCTTCACATTTTCCCTTAGATCTTGCTAGCTTTCATCTCTGAGCATTCAAATCAGACCTCTAAAGATGGCACTTGCTCAGAACCTCTTGCAGGCTACAATTTTAGTTGTACAAACTGCTAATAGCACTAACAGAAACAACTTCATTACTTATAAAAAAGCATATCAGCTATAGTACTACAGTTCTTGCATAACAACTACAGTACTTAAATACTAAACACCTCTCTGGGCATGTCTAAGGTCACTTCCCTACACCTTCTCCTATTAACCTGGTACACCTGGGCATCTTGAGGCAATGTAGCAACTGCCTCATGTACACAGACAACCCTCCCCTCATACCTACTAACGAATCTACTTGTGAGAGATGCACGTACATAACCAAACTAAAAGCCACGTTCTCTCAAATCAAGACTGGGCTAGCCAGTCTAGTGGAGAAGGTTAACACACATTCCACATCTCACAGAACACATAGCTCACCAGATCACACACCACCACACCTCTCACATAGTAACACAAAACACACACCCACCTTTGCGGAGGTTCTCAATAAAAATCTGCCCAAACAGCAAAGACCTCCGACGCAAAAGCGCAAGCAACCATCTCACCCAAACACAACCCCCATGACACATAGCCCACATAAACAGTGTACCACTCAACCTAAGCCCCTACGGCAAAACAGTCTACCCAATGCACTAATCATTGGTGACTTTACAGTAAGGCACACTGATGTCGCACTCACTAGGTTAAAAAAGGAGAAAGTTACCTGTCGGGTGCCAGGATCTGCCACATAATGCATGCACTTGGGTCTTTCCACAACAAGTACAAGTATGACTTGATCATTGCCCATGTTGGTGTGAACAACCTAAGATGCACCTCCCTGGACTACAAGAAGAGAGACATGGAGGACCTCTCGGATTTTGTAGCCCAGGCAGGTATGACCCTAGCCCTGAGTAGCGTATTACCGTCACCTGAAATTATACCACAGTACAAGCAGAAAATGATTGACATCAACAGCTGACTAAGTCTCTGGTGTCATTCAAAGGGGATCCAGTATCTGTCTGCCTGGGATGACATGATCGACAGACCGCGATGCTTTGCCAGAGATGGCCGGCATCTGTCACCCCTGCGATTCCAGATATTGGCAAAGGTTCTTGCCTCCCCTATAGTGCCTTTTTTAGGCAATGCCCTGAAGACAAAATAACCACCATGACAACTGCAAACAAACGCAACCTGAGGGTAATGCTACTCAATGCTGGAAGCCTAAATCTCAAAATGCACTCGCTCGAGTCGCTCCTAAAACTGGAGAACATTGACTGCTGTGCAGTAACAGAGACCTGGTTCAAGGCTCCAGAGAGCACCCCAGCACTACCAGGCTACACAGAACATCACACCTTTCATAGGTGGGTACTAGTCTATCTGCCCGAAGGCATTTATAAGCCTAGCCAGAATGTGTTGGCTTTCGCTGTCCCATTAGATTAGTTCCCTGTGCCTCTGTCCAGCAGTGCCACTGAAGTGATCCCCGAGGTAAACTTTCTGTTTCCCATCCACTCGTCAAGGTTTCTTTTGAAGAGTGTTAGCGAGGAGCTCTGCCTAATGTAGATTGGGATCTTGTTCCAAAACATGGGAAGTCTCTGGGACAGGAATCTATCCCTCCAGCATGTCCTATTTATTGTTGTGGTAAGGTTTAGATCCCTAGAGTGTGTGGTTCGAGGGGATAAGGTTTTCTTTAGGTGGAGCATGTCCATCAATTCTGGGTTGGACATAGCCTTGTATGTCAGGCAGAGATCACCTCTGAGTAGGCGGTATGCAACCGAGTACAGCTGGAGTTTCTTCAGTCGAGCTGCATAGGGCATCTGTTTGAGGCCATTGATCCTCTTGGTGAGGTACTTCTGTGGTCTTTCCAGCCACTGCAGGTGTCTTGTAAGGTACATCCCAAATAGGGCATTATACTCGAAAATGGGTCTGATGAGTGATGAGTAGAGGGGAACAATGACCTCTTTTGATCTGGATGCAAACCCTTTTGTGATTAGGTGGGCCACATAGAAGGATTTTCTAACCACTTTGGCAATGTGATTATCAAAGGTGAGATTACTATCTACTTGGGTCCCCAGATCCCTTATTACGTCTTCCGTATTTAGGGGACTGCCAACTATGTGGTAGTTTGTGGATACTTTGTTTTTTCCAAAGGGGATGACTATGCACTTTTTGGCATTTAGCTTGAGGCCATGATTTTGACACCAGGTTTCTGTCTCAGTGAGACCCTTTTGGAGGATGTCTGTGTCAGCCGGAGAGTCAATTACAGCCCCTAGTTTACATTCGTCTGTGAACTTGGTCAGCCATAGTCCTCCTGTGCTTGCCTGTACCTCTGAGAAGTACATTCTGAACAGGACGGGTCCCAGGACCGAGTCCTGGGGAACACCACTTGTAACTGGTTTAGAGACAGACCGAGCTCCCGCAACTGTCACCATGTGGGTTCTGTCCATGGGCCAGCTGGCAACCCATCTTGTGACATAGGGGTTTATGTTCAGGCTAGTGAGCTTGTCTATACCACCAGAATGGGGAATGGTGTTGAAGGCCTTAGCGAGGTCTAGGTAGGCTGTGTGTACCGACTTTCCCTTGTCTATAGCCTTGGTAACTGTCTCAAAGAAGTCCACCAGGTTTAGGAGGCATGATCTGCCCTTAAAGCCAAACTGGGTAGGGTCCAGTGTTTGGAGGTTCCCAATGTCCCTGTTAATGTGTTCCATGATGATGCGCTCCATAGCCTTGAAGACCAAGCTAGTCAGGCTTATAGCACGATAGTTCCCAGGGTCTGTTGTGGCTCCACCTTTATGGAGTGGGATAACCGTTGCTGTGCGCCACTCTATGAGTATGTAGCCTGTGGAGAGGCGGAGATTGAACAGTGTATTTAGGTGAGGGTGAGTTCATCTTTGACCTCGTGTAGGATGCAGCCTGGGACACTGTCTGGTCTCATTGATGCTGAGTTTTTGGCTTTGGAGAGGGCTGTTTTAACCTGAGTGTCTGTGATTTCAGGGACTCTACATTCTTCTGGTATGGTTATGGGTCCTTTTGGGAGTGAGATGGGGGTGAAGTTTGCGCTGAACCTGTCTGCCAAGATGTTGGCGATATCGGTTGGTTCGGTGTATTTTGTGCCATTCTGCACTAACTTCAAGCAGATCTGAGCACTGCCACTTACATTCTTGACATAGCTAAAGAATGCCTTGTGGTTATCTTTGGAGTCCTTGTCAATTTTTCTTTCAAAGCTCACCTTGGATGACTTTATGAGGGATTGTAGTTTCTTGCTGATACTGATCAGGGATGTCTTCCCTTCTTGGGATTTTTCTCTTTTCTGTACTAGTTTCCTCCTTCTATTGTATAGCTTGTTTATGGCAGGAATCCACCAGACTGGTTTCCTTTTCTTGGAGAAGTGAGTCTTGGTTTTGCTTGGGATGGCACAATCCATGCATTCTTGTAGCTGCCCGCAGAATGCATTAGTAAATTTTGCAGCTTAGACAGTGTTATCCTTCAGCACAGGGGCTTTGAAACTTTCCACCTCGGTCTTAAGTAACATGAAGTTTGCTTTTGAAAAGTTTTTCATGGTGGCTTTCTTGTCCGGGGGAGGGGGCGGATATTTTTTTGGTCAGATCTAACCAGCGAGGGGTTGACCTCTGGTGTGGAACACTGGTCGCCCATGTTGGTGATGACCAGGTCCAATATGTTGTCACCTCTGATGGGAGTATTGACCAGGTGAACAAGGGCGTTTGAGTTTATAAATTCTAGGAAAAGTTGGGCAAGGGAGTTAGTACTTGAGTAGTTCTCCCAGTTTGAGTAGTTCTCTCAGTTAATGTTTGGGTAATTGAAATCACCCAATATTAGGTTGTCTGGTAGGATCTTTATATTTCCCAGTGTTTCCAGAAATGCGGAATGGGGGTCCTGGGACATGGTGGGTGATCTATAGCAAGCTACAATTTGAATTGCAGTTTTGCCCATTGTTATTTGCACGTGGATGATCTCTGACGCATCGTGCTGTGCCACTAACCTGGAGGTGTGGGTATCCTTGATGAATATGGATACTCCTTCGCCTTTTGTATTTCGGTTTGGGTTCTGTGGCCGAAATGTATGGTATGAGTTGTAACCTGGTTTCGACCCCCAAACCTGGACCGAAGGCATGGACTGAAGGCCCAAAGGAGGTGGTGTATCCATCTTCATAAATGATACACATACCTCCAGACTGGTTGCCTAACATAATGCATCAGAGATACTACAGGTACAACTAACACTGGATAAAATGGCAATTTAGGTTGTAGCCTGCTATAGATCCCCCACAATGTCCCAAGACTCCCAGTCCGCATTCCTAAACACTCTGGAAAGCATTAAGGTTCAACCCAATACCCTTATGCTGGGCGACTTTAACTACCCCTCCATTAGTTGGGAAAACTACTCCTGCTCCAACTCATTTGCCCAATGATTTCTGGAATTCATTAACTCCATATCCCTGGACCAACTCATTCTCACCCCCAACAGAGTTAGAAACATTCTCAATATGGTCATCCCAATCATGAGGGACCGCTGCTCTAAACCAGTGATCAACTCCTCCCTGGTCAGATCTGACCGTAAATTAATCACAGTCGATATCCAAAATCCCACCCTCACCCCCCTTGAAGGAAACCACAGTGAAAAACTTCTCCAAAGCCAATTTTGTTTTTAAAGACAGAAGTGTCTAACTTTACGTCACTCACGCAAACAGGGAAAGGATGTATGGCTGCTAAATCATACACCAAGGTGTTGTATGAGCATTTACACAAGTGCATGGATCAGGCCATATCTAACAGAACCCAGATCACGTCCTCCAAAAAAAGAAAGCCAATCTGGTGGTCCTCTGGCATTAACAAACTCTACAACAGAAGAAAAAACTGTTGCAGAAGAAAAAACTGTTGCAGAAAAGGGCAAAGTCCCAAGACTGAAAAAATTCCCTTGTAAGTCTAAGCAGAAAACTGAGAGGCCTAATCAAAGCCTCCAAAGCTAGTTATGAAAACAAAATTCCAACAGATGCTAAAGATAACCACAAGGCATTCTTTAGTTACATCAAGAACCTGCATAACAATACGCAGGGGTGCTCTGAGCTTCTGCACAACAGCACCAATTATACTGAACCAACAGATATTGCCAACATCTTGGCAGACAGGTTTAGTGCAAACTTTACCCCCCCCCCTCACTCCCAAAAGGGCCCATCCCAATACCCAAGGAATGCCAAATCCCCAATATCATGACTGCTCAGGTAGAAGCCGCACTATCCAAAGCCAAAAATACAGCTTTCATGGCACCTGATGAATTACAAAAGGAACTGGTACTTCACCTGAGTGCTCTGTTCAACCACAGCCTCACTTTAGGCTTTGTTCCCACCGAATGGTGCACTGCTACAGTCATTCTTCTCCACAAAGGGGGAGCGACTACTGACCCAGGAAACTACCGCCCCATCAGCCTGACAAGCTTGATCTGTAAGGCCATGGAGTGCATCATTATGGACCTCAAACAGAGATACTGGGAACCTTCAAACCCTGGATCCCTCACAGTTTGGGTTTGTGAAGGGCAGATCATATCTGCTCAACCTGACAGACTTCTTGGAATCTGTTGATGAAGGCAAGGCAATCCATACAGCCTACCTCGATCTGGCCAAGGCCTTCGATATCATCCCCACTCAGGGATCATTGACAGACTCACCAACCTAGGCATCAACTCTTACATCATAAGATGGGTTGCCAACTGGCTCATGGACAGAACCCACAAGGTGAAAGTAGTGGACTCCATATCCAACTACTGGGTAGTCACAAGTGGCGTCCCACAAGGATCGGTCCTGGGTTCTCTCCTGTTTGGTATATACTTCTCTGAAGTTCAGGCCAACACCAAAGGACTCTGGTTGACCAAGTTCACAGATGACTGCAAACTGGGAGCCATCACTGACTCTCAAGCTGACGTCGACATCCCACAAAAAAGGCCTCACAGACACTGACGACTGGTGCCAGAACCATGGTCTTAAGCTCAATGCCAAAAAGTGCATCGTCATCCCCTTCGGGAAAAACTCGGTGCCCATGAACTACCACATTGACAGTAGTCCTCTCAACTCCCAAGGTGTGATAAGAGATCTAGGGACACAAGCGGATACCAACCTCTCCTTTGACAACCATGTGGCCACTGTAGTTAGAAAGTCTTGTTATGTGGCACACCTCATTACAAAGGGTTTCTCATCCAGGAAGAAAGAGGTCACAATCCCTCTCTACTCATCCCTCATTAGACCCATTATAGAGTACAATGCCCCATTTGGCATGTACCTCACTAGACACCTGCAAGAACTGGAGAGGCCACAGAAATTCCTCACAAAGAGGATCCTAGGACTCAAACACATGCTCTATATGGAGAGACTCAAAAAACTACAGCTATACTCCATCTTATATCGCCTACTTAGAGGCGATCTCTGCTTGGCATATAAAGCCATGTCAGCCCTAGTGTTATTAGACATGCTTCATTTGAAAAAGACCCAGTCCCTCTGCACCACACGGTCCAAGGGCCTCAACCTCATCACAACAATAAACAGAACCTGCTGGAGGGACGGGTTCCTAACCCAGAGACTACCCGTACTCTGGATAAACTCGCTATTCAAGTCAAGCAGAGAACCTCACTGGCCCTCTTCAAGAAAAATCTTGATGAGTGGATGGGTAACAGGAAATTCACCCCTGGGATTATTTCAACAGCCTTGCTCAACAGGGGTACAAGGAACTAACATCCGTCAACAGGACAACTGGGTATGTTCTTGGGCTAGGCTTGTGTTGGCTCCAGGTCCATTAGCCTAGTACTAACCTATGAACCTACTAAAAAATGGAAATCAAAATCTAAACCAACTATAACTGAAATACTGAACACTAAAATGGAAAGAAACAAATGACACAGAAATAAATGACATTGGTAGAAACAATACATGCAGAATCGTATTCAGGAGTAGTGAAATTTAAGAAAAGGCAAGAACTGAGCAATTTATCTAATGGAGTAAATAAAAAATGTTAAAATGTATACAGCATGAAAATAACCTATGTCCCTTTTTTAATAGCCAAACCCTTACTTAACCTCTTTAATCCAAGGCTCTTTACTGGTTCATAGGTTGGTACTAGGCTATCAGCCCTAGGGCCTATACAAGCCTAGCCATAACAATTCCTGGCTATTTCTTCCCACATTATTTACTTTCCTGGATCCCTGTCTAGCAGGGCGACTGACGTGATCCCTGGGGTGAATTTCCTTTCTCCCATCCAATCGTCAAGGTTCCTCTTGAAGAGGTCCAAAGAGGCAGTCTGCTTGACATGTATGGGCAATCTATTCCAGAGTCTGGGGAGTTCTCTGGGTCAGGAACCTATTCCTCCAGCATGTTTTGTTTATTGTGATGACAAGGTTTAGATCCCTGGAGCGTGTAGCTCTGAGGGATTGGGATTTCTTTAAGTGTAGCATGTCCAACAGCTCTGGGTTTGACATGGCCTTGTATGTTAAGCAGAGATCGCCTCTGAGTAGACGATATGCGACAGGGTACAGCTGGAGTTTTTTAAGGCGTTCAGCGTAGGGCATCTACTTTAGGCCTGTGATTCTTTTAGTGAGGTATTTCTGAGGCCTTTCCAGTTGTTGCAGATGTCTTGAGAGGTACATACCAAATGGGGCGTTGTATTCTATAATGGGTCTAATGAGGGATGAGTACAGTGGGACAATGACCTCCTTTTTTCTGGATGAAAAGCCCTTCATGATGAGGTGTGCCACATAGAAGGATTTCCTGACTGTTGTGGCGATGTGGTTATCGAAGGTGAGACCACTGTCCACCTGTGTCCCTAAGTCTCTTATCACACTTTCTGTTTAGTGTACTGCCACCTATATGGTAATTCATGGATACATGTTTTTTCCCAAAGGGGATAACAATACATTTCTTAGCATTGAGCTTGAGCCCATGGCTCTGGCACCAAGCATCTGTTTCTGTAAGGCCCTTTTGTAGAGTATCCACATCATTTGGGATTCAATAATGGCTCCCAGTTTGCAGTCATCTGCAAACTTTGTTAGCCAGAGTCCCTTAGTGTTGACCTGTACTTCAGAGAAGTAGATGCCAAACAAGAGCGGCCCCAGGACTGAACCCTGAGGTACTCCACTTGTCACTTGTCTGGAGCCGGATTTGGAGTCGGCTACTTTTACAGTGTGGGTTCTATCAGTAAGCCATTTAGCAACCCATTGGGTGACATAGGGATTAATGCCCAACTTAGTAAGTTTATCTATGATTCCAGAGTGGGGGATGGTGTCAAAGGCCTTGGAAAGGTCTAGATAGGCTGTGTGGACCACCTTACCCTTGTCCATGGCTCTGGAGAATGATTCAAAGAAGTCAATCAGGTTCAGGAGACAAGATCGGCTCTTCACAAACCCAAACTGGGTGGGGTCCAGTGTTTGAAGGTTGCCAATGTCTTTGTTTATAAGTTCCATGATAATATGCTCCATGGCCTTGCAGATAAGGCTTGTCAGACTGATGGGACGGTAGTTTCCGGGATTCCTAAAGCACACTGTAATGCCATCAAACAAGGATGGCCCCAACCAAGAACCCCAAATACTAGCCTCATATGTAAAGTTATGGAATTTCTTATCTCAGACCTCATTAATCTTGACATTGAAAAACTCATAGCCCTGGACCCTCATCAATTCAGGTTTATCAAAAGAAAGGTTCTGCCTTAAAAAAGTCACATAAACAGTGGATAGTGGTTATCCAGTACATAGCACATATATGTACCCAGCAAAGGCCTTTGACACTATTCCCTATACAGGCATTGACAGACTAGCAAATAGAACATATATATATATATGTCTGACCGAACATATGTGGTCAGAGTTGCAAATGCTACTACTGCAAGCCTCTCCTGTATGACATCTATTTATGAGACCTTCAGGCCGGAACTCCTGGCCTACAGTTATCTAAGTCTGCAAGTAACTGTAAACTAGAGTGTTATTTACTCTTACAGTAACTCATAATTTTTCTAACGTGTTAGACTACATTCACCACTGATGACTGGACATGGTCTCAAAATAAACGAGAATAAAATGTATTAGAGTTCATTTTGGTATACATTTCTATATTCAACCACACAGGGAACATAGTCCTCTAAACAGACACTAGTGTAAGGGATCCAGGCACTCTTCTTGATAATTTTATTTATTTAATTCCTTATCTTTTGATCATCATGTTGCTATAGAAAGCTGGAAAGCCTTCTGTGCTCAACAAATTTTCAAAGGAATGTCCTATAGATCCCATGTAATATTAACTCTCTTTTACTCCCGTCTCATCACTCATTACTAAACTCAGCCCCCCTTTTGGCAAGTAACTGTCTAAACATAAGACTCAATTTGATATACCACAGACATTACTAACTAAAATATCAATGGACGAAAGATTTTCAGTTATCCAGATATACTGACAGCCCTCTCTCTGTGCTTGGACTCTTATAGGCTCCTCCATAGTAACCTGTGTTTATTGTTTAAAGCCATGAAAGATCTGACCTTCCTTGACTGCCTCTCTTTTCCCAGAACAAATGGTTCCTTAAATATTAGGTTAAAGGAACAAAGCCTTTGTTAACAGATAAATATGGCATGCTGGCATGACGGATTTCTATTTCACTACATTCCTCACCTCTGGAACAAATCTACTATTTACTATCTTTGAGTACTATCTTTGAGACCTTCAAGGTAAACCTACACATGTGGATGGGCTGCCTCAAATTCTCCCCTAATCCATCTAGATTTGCCCTCGTTTAGGGCCAAGGGTTATTGGCTAAGCTTGTAATAGTCTGTAGATTGATTGCCTAGTGCTCTCCTATCAACCTAATGGCACAGTTTTAATACTGCCTAAAATATTTTCCTGCTAACATAGTGTACTACTGATGTATTTTAAATGCACAATCTGCATTTTTCTCTGTAAACGTACCGAGTACATAGTCTGTCTGTACATTTTACAGCTGTGCTTACCTTTGGCCGGAGATACAGCTGAACAGGGTTAATGGGCCAGCCCACCTACAGGAATAACAAATAATAAGATAAAAACAAAATAAGCACAGATATATATACGATAAGGTTACCAGATCATTTCAAAGGTTAGAAAGTCTGCAAAGCATTGTGTTTGCTTTCAGAAACCTGGATCAGTAAACCTTCTGAAAAATCTCAAAATCTGTCCTGGTAACTGGCAAGCAGTGCACATTAAAATAATGATGACAGAGCCAGATATGCTCTCAAAATTTAATCTGTTTTAAGCCTGCACAGTTACGCTAACCTTCAGGGGGAATGCTCTAAACAGCAACAGCAGAAATGTCTGTTGAACAGTTAGTAAATACAAATGTAGAAATGTGGAAATTGTGTTGTTTCCAAAAATGTGGAGAGCAATAAAAAATCAACAAGGATGGAACATAAAGCAAGAACAAATGAAAAAGAAAGATGGAACATAAAACCTGACGCATTTACTGAAAGATAACAATATGTACTGCTGCATTGTCTCATGAAGTGGTTTATGATCTCATTCATTTACTCATACTTTGTGTAAAACTGAAGATGATTTTTAGCTTAAAATATTTATATTTTACTAACCAACCACATCTTAGAATCTCTCTCTCTCTATTAATTTAATCTGTAACACTTCTGTCTTACAGTCACAGATGACTGCATCCTTCTGACCATCTGCCTTTTGCAATTTTATCTGCCATTCTTTTCACCACATAAAGTGAACTGCAGCTTGGTTTAATTGGATATTCATAAGTCCCTAGGGCAAAACACCAATTTGCCTTAGAGCATGGAAAAATCTAAGACCTGACATATGGATCAATCAATTAATTGATCTGGCTCCCCAGAGAAATCAGGATTCAATAACTAGAGCATGCTAACAAGTAACTGATAGAACCTTCTTCAAGGCAAAAGGTAAAGGAAGGTTTACATAAAAGACAGCTGGATTACTTGGTGTTTATCCTACAAGCAATACAACTCACATCTTTGCCTCAGCATGGAATAAAAGTATTGCAATACAACAAATATGACTAGTGTGAATCTAACTTAGAATGTGGTGGCAAGTACACCGAAGATGACACAGTGTGTCTGCTTGTGCGTGCATGCACACACACACATTTTTGTAATCTAGCTCCAGATACCATTAATCTGATCAGTAAATGCATCACATAAAACATGCAAAATAAAAAAAAAATAGCATAGATTAGGGTCAGAACTCAAACACTAAATACACAAACAACATATCACAAAATATACTAAATATTAATTCATTCTCTGATTATACTCTCAATCTAGTTTATGGCTGCTGTGAAGATACAGTTTATATTGGCTTTCAGTGGATAAAGGGCAGGGAAACTAATCCTGGATGGAACACCAGTTCATCACAGGAACCGCGCACATACATATGCTCACACACATTGCACATGCATCTACAGGCAGTTTGAAGGACTGTCTGTTCATCTACAGCACTTCTTTGGGGCATTAGAGGAAACCAAAGCATCTGGCAAAAATCCATACGGACAGAGGAAGGACATGCAAACACTGTACAAAAGATAGTCCAGTCAAGAAATGAAATGGAAGATCAGGTGTTGTAAAGCAGAAACACTGAAAGCTGTACTTCAATTAGAAAAACAATACACTGAGCATCCAGTCCCAACTGCAAATAAGCAAGATTCAAGAAGTGAGACTGTGACACCAAAAAAATCAAAAGAACTACATTACATTAGGACTACCTGATCTGAAGGGATATTTACAGCAACAAAGTTAAGGCTCATTTACATAACATAAGCAGAACACTATACTTCAAAGTGGAAAGGGATGATGATGAAGTAGGGGGATTCAAAAAATAAGAACAGAGTGGGATTTTGGATGCAGATCATTAAGGATAGCAGCAGCAGCCATAAAGAATACAATATTCATAAAGTAGCAGACAGTGTTCCAAAAGCTAAGCCAACACAAAATGGAGAGAGGAAATTTTGCAGATATGGATGACTACAAATGGGGTACAGAAAATAGGCAAGAGGGGGTTGGAATTTACTGGAGAAAACAGACAAAGGAACCAAGGTAATGGGAACAAATAACTGGAGAGAGAAAGGTAATAGAATGGGAAGAGGCCAGGAAGAGTTGGACTGCAGGCTAGAGACTGTCTTTCCTATCAGGGATTGATAGCATAATATATGCAAACAGAAAGTGATAGGGGAATCCTAAGTGAAAAACCTACTCTCGCACAGTTTTTAGTTGAAGCTACAACAGAAGCTGTTGGGATATTTTGTAGGGCATATAAATTACATAACTACAGGAACCAATCAGAGGAGGTAAGAAGAGACTGGAAAGAGAGCTTGGACAAGCAATTCACAAAGAAACAATGGCAGGACATATGTAAAAAGTCTAGAAGATGTAGGATTTTTGTTTGGATGTGTTTGCATGTGTATTTTTATACCACAAGCAGACTCCAATTTTTTTTTCCATCCCATAGACGCCAAATGTTGGAGGCGTGATGGGGAAGAAACAGGTAACTGGGAGTGTAATGAGTTGGCAGGCTTTAAAAATTCCCTACAGAGTACTCTGTCAGTAATAATGGGTGAGCAAATGGGTGTAACTAAGGAAATAATTTTTGAGCTGACATACAGGATCTGAACTGCCTAGACATAGTAAGGCCTTGATAAGTTTAATTCTGGTGGCTGCCAAAAAAGCAATTGCTAGAAAATGGAAATCAAAGTCTAAACTAATTGTATTTAAAGCATTGAATATTGTAACTGAGATAAAAAGAACTGGTAGTTGGATATTTAGAAAAGGTAGAAGCAAATTACATAGAAAAATGGAAACTGTGGGAGCAACATATGCAAAATAATGTTTGAAGGAAGAGTAAGGTTTAAGGAAACACAGGACTTGAGCAATTTACGTAATGTTGGATTGATAACAGTTATACCACAGAATACATGTGATGTAGGTAACCTCTAAACACTTGACCCTAGTCAGGCTGGATTTGTCAAAGGGAGATTGTGCCTGTTAAACCTGGTGAACTTCAAGACAGTCAACAAGGCCCTGGACAAGGGGAAATCTGTGCATACAGCCTACCTGGACTTAGCCAAGGCATTTGACACTGTCCCCCAACTCAGGCATCATTGACAAACTCACCCAACTAGGCATCAATGCTTATATTGTCAGATGGACTGCTAACTGGCTCACTGATAGAACATATGTAGCCAAAATAGGGGATTCTACCTGTAACCAATGGTATTCCACAGGAATCAGTCCTGGGACCTCTACTGTTTGGAATCTATTTCTCCAAAGTACAAGCAAAAACTAAAGGTCTATGGCTGACAAAAGTTTGCAACATCCTTCAAGCGGGTCGTACACAAACAAATGACCGGTGCTGAAGTCATGGCCTTAAACTCAATGCAAAAAAATCTATCATCATTCTTTTCGGTAAATGCGATGTTCCTGCTAACTATGACATCAAGAGCAACACCTTAAGTACGCACTCAGTGGTGAGAGACCTGGGGCACACAGGTTGACTGCAACCTTATATTTGACCACTATGTCTTCAAAGTGATAAGAAGGGCATTTTATATTGCTCATCTCATAAGTAAGGGCATTGTCTCCAGTAAAAAAAGAAGTTATAACCTCCCTGTACTCTTCCCACATCAGGCCAATAACTGAGTACAATCTGGATGACTGGATAGGTGAATATTAATACATTCTGAGGGTTTTACCGGTGTCTTCCTTGGACAGGGGCAGTAGGTACTGATCATGGAAATAAGGGTAAGAACTTGGCTAGGCTTGTAAGGGCCGTAGGGCCATTAGCCGAGTAACTTCCTATGATTCTATGATCATTAGCTAGAACTGATTTCATTGCCTGCCGTCAGTGCCATCATGTGTGCTGGATCAATGACAGCACTGATGGGACTTCACTGAAGCCACACCAACACAGTTTATCAGTCACACTGGTCTGTACAGGTTTAAAAATACCAGGCTCTTCACTACAGTTCACTAACAGCGGCTAAATGTGTGCATCTCCTTTACTAAATTCATACTGAGCTGCATACTTAAAATTGCTTTCATCTGCTTCAAAATCTGCTCTATCCCATGATATCGTAAGTTCTGCAAGGTAATTTTGCATCACTTGGTACAGAAAGAGATGGTTATCCATGTGAATATATCATACGAATATAGAGTAGAGTAGAGACTTTTATACAATGATTAAACCGAGTATAGGTGCTGTATAAAGTATTACCCATACTGTAATTCCTCCCAACTAAAAGCACAGCAAGCTCCACTGGTCAGACCGCAAACCTCCAAGTTTTCACTATTCTGCAGCACTCTCAGATACAGTGCAGGAAAGAAATTACTGTCACTCAGTCAGAGCTGTGAGAAAGCATTCCAGAAGGAATATGACAGTGAATATCTCAGGAGCATTTATTAACAACAGTAAGCTCCTTCACAGCCACACCACTCTGAGCTGGCTGCTATTTACTTGCTGGGTGGGATGTGGCTCCAACAGCATTAACGATTAACAAAGGATAAAAAAGCTGTCTAGAAAAATCAGCTTCTTTGTCATACTGCTTACAGCCAAGAACAAGGTCTGCAGTGAAGGAACACAACCCCAGATGTGATTCAGGGATGCAGCAAGCACATCAAGTGATTACAGTGCACATGTCACAAAGAGTTTCACCACAGCCACACTTGCATAGAAGCAGTAAGTGTGGGAATGCAGCTGTCACACAGCTTTATTCAAATCGATTTTTTGACCGTACAAAATGGTTGAAATGGGAGTACAGGACAGTATGGAAAACAGGGAAGCACATATGGGTAACAGTTTGGGAAAGTATTTATTTTATTTATTTATTTTACATTTGTTTACCAGGAAGGTCCTACTGGATATATGTCCATTTTCAGCAGAGACCCTGGGAGAAAAACTCCAGCAAGCAGAGTACAATTACATTAGGAACAATAGAAACATTTAGAAATAAGCATAATTTTCCATCTTCAGTAGGGTTACAAACATGGATAAAACATAGTTGACAAAATCAGATCAAGCAGCTTACGTTTCAGAAAATAATACACGCAGTTACAGGCTAAGTCCCTTAAGGAATTCATACACTTTTTAGAGTCTATGATTGAAATGATTAGGGAGAGTTTCCAAGATCAGCAGGTGGTAGTTAGGCAGGGTTTAAGCAGGGACATTGCCAGTGGAACTGGAAGTGTAGTTTGAGGCTTTTTTTGAACAGGGTTAAGTAGGACTGGTGAGTAAGTTCAGCAGGTAGCAAATTCCAAGTTTTACCTACTGAGTTAGCGAATAAAGAGTCCCCAGCCACATTTATGCTGTTAGTTGTTTGCACCAGCAGTTTGTCAGCAGAGCATAGTGACCTCAGGTTACTGTATGGTTTGATGATCTTGTTTAGTGCTGGTGTTTTTTCGGGTTGGTATAGGATTTTGTGGGTTATTATAAGTTGGTTGTATCAGAAAAGACTAGGCCATTCAAGCCATCATAATTGAGTTAGGTTGATACAATGTTGGGTCCTAGAGGTAGTATCTGTAGCAAATCTAGCAATATAGTTGTAACAGCTAACAAGTTTGGTAAGGGTGGCTTGATTCAAGTTAGTGAAGGGAGGAAGGTAGATAATAGGTGGTACCGAGCGATAGTAGTTCTTGCAAATGGAGTGAGGAAAGGTTTGATCCTGTATATGGAGCCCAGTTTTTTGTTGACAGATTTGATGGCTTGATTAACATGGGTATCATATTTTAGGGTGTTGTCGACTGAAACCTAGGAGTTTTGTGTGAGTATCTGGGGATATAATTGTGCCATTGTTGGAACTTAAAGTAAAAAATGGTGAGGAGGATTTGCAAGTGGGGTGAAAAGATGAGCAGTTCAATTTTGTTGGGATTTAATAAAAGCTGACAGTTTGCAAACCATTTTTCTACATCATTGAAAGTATTCTAGGTTAGGGTCATAAGCTCAGTTGAGGAGGAGACGGTACAGATTAAAGTAGAGTTGTTCACATATTGGATGCAGGTGGCCTTGACATGATGGTGGGTAGGTCACTGATGAAGACTGAGAAGAGTAGTGGTCCTAGTATGGAGCCTTGGGGGACTCCTAGAGTAATGGGTAGACAAGTGGATAGGGTATTCTGCCATAAAACTCTTGTTGTCAATCATACATGTAAGAGTGGAACACTTAATTGCGCTACTGTTGCTTAAGGGTATAGAGAAGCAGTTGATGACTGTCCATGTCAATGGCCTTAGAGAGATCTAGGAAGAAAGCTGAGGTAATTTTATTATTCTTTCAGTTGATGTTGATAGAGTTAGAGAAGGATAGGAGGGCTGATGTGGTGCTGTGGTGTGGCCTAAAGCCATGCTGAGAGCTGGCCAGTAGTTTATTCTGGGTGACATAGTGCATTAATTGGTTGTGGATGCATTTTTCCATAATTTTGGCCAGTGGTGATAGTATGGCTATTGGTTGGAAGTTTGAGAGGTCTAAAGAATTCCCTCCTTTATGAAGGGGAATAACATGGGAAACCTTTTAGAGAGCGGAGATAGTGGCTTCAGTCAAGGTGAGGTTTATTATGATTGAAAGAGGGTATGCAATGGCATCTGCCCGTTTCTGCAGATATTCTGGTGGGAGATCAGCTGCTAGGGTAGTGGGTTTTAGTTTGTTAATTAGAGACCAGATGGTAGATGTAGATACAGGCTGGAAGGTAAAAGTGAGTGGGGTAGTGGTTGTGGAGGAATTTTGAAGGGAGCTGGTGGGGGGTAGTTGGCTAGCTAGTGATTGGATGGTCTTATTAAAGAAATTGTTAACAATGTTTGCAGTTTCCTCTGGAGTTTTTAAGTTACAAGCTGAAAGGGTAGGGGTGGTGGTTTGGTCGGGGTGGTGCAGTTTGTTTATTCCTGCCCAAAATTTTTGAGGCTTGTTCTGGTGTTTTTGCTGAAGGTGTTGATGGAAGGTTTTTTTGTCTAGCAATGTGGCTTTCTTGGTATCATTCCTTAGTTGTCGGAATTTAATATGGTTGAGTGGGTCTTTGGAGGTGCGCCATTTGTCACATGCTCTGTTTCTTACTATGATTTTGGTTTTGATTACTTTAGAGCGCCAGGGGGCCGTCTTAGTTTTAGCTCTGAGGGTGCAGATAGGAGCGTGGGAATCTAGAATGGTGAGGAATTTTGAATTAAAATAGGCTGCAGCATCATCCAGTGGAAGATCTTTTAGTATGGCCCAATTAATTGCATACTTTGAGTTCATTCTGAAAGTCAGTGGAGTTGAAGTTCTTATTGTTTCTGACAGATTTGTAGAGAACTTGGTGGTGGTTATTTAATTTATGCTTAATGATATAAGTGAGTAGGTGGTCACTTATATCATATGGGAGGGTAACCGTGTTATACAGGTCTGGGTGATTGTTGATAAGAATCCAGTCCAGGATACTACCTTTGTAGTTGGATTTATTTATTCTGGTGGATGAGGATATAAATTGGTTAGAGCCGTGAAGGTTTATGTGGGTGGTGGGAGAGTCAGAGGAACAATTGTTCCAGTCAATATTAACGTCTCCTAACACCATAGTTTCATGGGGTATGTGTTGGAAAGCCATTGGAGGATGTCTTCTAGGGTATTTGCATTGTTGCCTAGGGGGATATAAATGTAGGAGATTTGTAGTTTGCTAATGAGAACTTCTGCATTATTGAACATGGGGGGTTGTTGTGGGGCTGGTGTGATATCTATTGCATTTTTAAAAAGAACCACTACTTCTTCACCTTTCTTAGTGTTACGGTCTAGTCTAAGTATGTTGTACCCTGGTGGGATAACCTCATCGTCTTTAGTTCCTGATTTTAGCCAGGTTTCTGTAAGACATAGCACATTGGGTGAGTAGGTTGCTAGGAGGGCATGAAAATTATGGACCTTGTTGTTAATACTCCTGATGTTTAGGTAACAGGTCAGGAGAGAGTTAAGGGGCCTTGTATTTGGCCATATGTTGAAAATGGTAGTGAGCTGGGAGCTTGTGGGAAGGATGGGTCCTGGGTTATGGTGGATGTCTCCAGCCCTTATCAAAGTAAGTCGTACAGTGATTATTAGTTTCAGGGCTTTACTTGTTATTTTATGATAATATATAGTTTTGGGGGAGATAGACCATGGTCTAGTTAGTTGGTGGTTGTTAAAAGTGGAGATGACAGGTTTGCAGTAAGCTAGGAGTTGGTCTGATTTATTCAAGGTGGGAGCAGAGTTGGTTTGAGATAAGGGGTGGTGAAAGCCAGGATAGGGCTGATTTTCATAGATGGTGAGGAGATATGGCCCAAGCAGTATAACTAAGAGGAACATAATTGGTCTCATTTTGATAGTTTAGCACTTGATAAGGAATGTGGGCAGAAAATTAAGAGGGTTATTGGCAGGAAGGGGTGGTGTATGGTGGGTTATCTGTGATAGGTTGTAGAAGGGGGAGTGGTTTATTGGGCTTAAATTTAGCACTAGTGGGGGCAGGAAGGATTTGGAGGCAGGGTGGGGCGCACAGCGAGCCAGAGCAGGACAAGGCAATTCCAAGACACAAGGATTTCCAGGGTCTGCGAGTATGCAGCCTTGAAAGAATATGATTTTACAGTACTTTTAGTCAAGTCTTTTAAAAGTGAGCTGCATCTTACTCAATTTTGTTTTAAACTAAGTTAATAGTTAGCCAAACAATTTTACTGACTTTTTGTAAGTATGCTAGCTTTTAACCTGATTTTTTTTTTACAGAAAGTAATACGATGGTGGAGGAAAAGGTGGGAATATTTTTGGGGGGCTTGACAGGTGTTCATTTTACAGTATGAATATATATATACATACACACACACCATATATACACACACACATATATATATATATATATATATATATATACACACATACATACACACACGCACACATTATATATATATATATATATATATATATATATATATATATATATATATATACACATATATACACAAATATGAGAGGCATAATTTACAAACTGTGATATCAAGAAAGTGTGATGTCATACAGTGATAGCCAGTTGGGGAAAATCAAGGACAATGCAGAAAAGATAGATAGCAAGTAAAGGCTGGGAAGTGATATGAAGTGTCAGTTATTACAATTGACAAATGAAGAATGGGTAATCAAAAATAACCATGTATAGTTGAGAGGTACGTCAAGAAAGTACAGTTGAATAAGGCCTTACCATAACAATAGCTGTCTTACGTTTCACTGTTGCAATATTCCTTATTAATAGGATAACCTACTGATGAGCCATACAGCCAAGCCAGCACATGAAAGCCTTAGGCCTTTCCAGGCACCGTATGTCAAACGTATGTTCTACATCCAGAACATGAGGCACATAATTGATATACGGGTGCCAAATCCTCAGAACTGAATGGCCCCAGGAGAACCAGAGCAACTCAAGACGAACAAAAGAAAGGACATGTGCATCCAAAAGTGGAGAAAGAGAGTAAGAAAACAGAGACCAATAATGGGGAAGGAGGGAGAGACAGAATACTGCAACAGTGAAAAGTAGGACCGCTACTGTCATGGTAGGTTATTACACAACTATTCTACAACCGTCCTTACTGCTGTTACTGTAAAGGATGAGAGCGGAAAGCAACCGAATAACCCTACAAACAAAGAATGGCACTGGGACACTTCATCTGACTTTTAGTGTTTGGTAAAAGTATGAACAGAAGACCAAGAAGCAGCTTCTAAACTGTATCTAGTAACCAGACTCTTGAAAAAAGCACCAGAACAGGCTACTGTCCTGATAGAATGAGGGCAAGTAAAAGAAGAAAGCTGCTTACCATGAAAAGAATATCAGAAAGTAATGGCCTCAGAAATCCAAAAGGACATGTCTTGCTTAGAAATAGCTAAACCCAATTTCTTGGCATCAAAGAAAACAAACGGCTGCTCAGATTTTCTAACACATTTAGTTTTATCCAGATAATATGTAGAGTCCGGTCACAAGAATTCTGTGGTGAAGGAAAAAAAGAAAGTAAGTAAATGGACTTATTCAAGGACAAGTCATTGACCACCTTGGGCATAAAAGAAGGACTGGTAAGAAGAGAAACTGTATCTCTGAAAAATCAAAAAAAGGGAGAACTACCATAAAAGCATGGAGTTCAGAGACGCTCTTGGCAGGAGTACAAGCCACCAACAAACAGTCTTCCTCTTCCAAGTACAGAATTGTAAAGTAGTGGGAACTGCAGGTCCAAAAGTAGGTTGAGTCAATTTTTCCAGAACAAAATTAAGGCCCCACAACGGTGGAATGGGCATTTTGAGGGTTTAATGTGAAAGATGCCCTTCAGAAATTGTTCAGCTTCAAACGTAGAGGAAAGTGTCAGATCAAAGACCAGAAAAGCAAACACAGATGACAGGTGCGCCTTAACAGAGGGATATGCCTGACCAAAATTGAGCAACTCACACAAATAAGAAAGAACAGTACAAATACCCACTAAAGAGGGTTCTGCAGCACCAATAAGAAAATCTTCACCATTTAGTAACACAGGATTTTCTAGTGGGTTTTCTGGTCTCCTGCAAAGCCCAAAGCACACTCTTAGAAAACTGGTGTCAAAAAGCAATCAAACTCCTAAAAGGTTAAATATAGATGGAGAAGATGAGGGTGAATATGAGAGCCCTTGTCCTGTGTGAGAAGGGCCATCCCATAAGGTAAAATGTATGATGACTGCCTCTAGCCAGTAATGCCATCTGGACCAAAAGACAGCCACCAACAAGATTTGAGATCTGTTCTACATGATCCTGTGAAAGAACTTGAACAATAGAGTAAGAGGGGGATAGGCATACAGAAAAATCTCTTTTCCAAGAAAAAAACATGGTGTCCACTTTCCAAAACAGAGGACTCAGCACCCTGGAACAGAACCTGGGAAGTTGCCTGTTCAAATAAGAGGCAAACAGATCTGCTTGAGGAATATCCCATTGGTGGATAATGTCCAGGAAGACCTCTCTTTCGCACATCCATTTGTAAGGATCTGCCCTGGACCTGCACAGACTGTCTGCCACAAATGTGTGTTCTAAGGGAATGCAAACCAACCAAAGGATAAAATGTTTGGTGATAGCACATTCTCAAACAAGAACAGCTAGTCTGCAAAGGTAAGAGTTTGTGCCCCCTTGTTTATGTACCACATGGCAGTAGTGGCATCTGTAAAACCAGAAAGGACCCAGACAGAATGCAAGACTTGAAGAGCCAGAAGTAGAGCCCTCATTTAATTGACATTGATATGATCCTCCAGCTGCTGTGGAGACCACACTCCCCTGGACCCTGATGTTTTTGCAAGAAGCCCCCTATCCCATATATGAAGCATCTGTATACAGTTCCTGAGTGGGGAAAGAGCTTGAAAAAATAGGCCTGGATTCTGAAAAATCTGATGAAGCCAGCACAAAAATTCATGTTAGAGACAAGGCAAGAGAGGAATGGGAAATTCCACAGGATAACAATGTTGAAGCCAGATTGTCTGCAGTTACCACTGAAACTTCCTCATGTGCAGTTTGGCAAAAGGAACTATAAGAATGGTTGAAGCCATGTACTTCAGAACATGCAGAAACTTTTCTTGAGGCCACCAATTGTAAAGGAAGATGAGATTGGAAAAAAGCCCTCAAGAAGGACAAAATAATTGTCAATATCATCCTCAAAATCCAAAGCACTTTGCATGTCTGACTCTCATCATTCTGCGGATGAAACAACTGTTTCAATAACTGTATGTGGTACAAGTTTGTGATTTACAAGGTAAGGCCTTAGTTTCCCTCACTTATTTCTGGAATAGAATTTATTATGGATGACATTAATATGAACAGCGCATGCATATGGATGGAGCAATGGTGTAACAGTAGCATTGTTGCCTCACAGCAAGAGGTTCTCTGGTTTGATTCTCGGCTGATGTGCCTTCTGTGCGGAGTCTGCATGGCTTCCCTGTGTTCGTGTGGGTTTCCTCCTGTGCTCCAGTTTCCTTCTATGTTTCAAAGACATGCGTCTGGAGCATTTCTCCCCGGGCCTCCGCTGAAAATTGGCTTTGTTCCAAGTTGGACTTTCCCAGTAAACATGTGTAAACATGTGTTAAATAAATAAATAAACAAACAGCAGTTATGCCTGTTGGTGTTCTGCTGCTTAAATTCAGTTATATAACGTTCTTCTCAAAATATTAAAAAAAAACATAATTAAATTCAATGTGTAAATAGAGTGTTTTATTCCAGTCTGGCTTTCACAGATTTAGGAGGTGAAAAGTTTTATAATTTGAAAAACAATTGCCTACGCTACCAAAAAGGAGAGAAGACACCGGTGTTGTGTATAAGAACGTATAGCATAAAATCACAAAACACTTTTTTAAACACCTTTATTGAATTACCACTTGTGATACAGGCTTACATTTATATAAAAGTAATCAAACCATATTAATAAGTTCACATTTACAAACATTATACAAAACATATATTCTAAACAATGCAATCAAACCAACATTAATAAATTGTTTAATTGCTGAATTCTCTTAGACCTCATTCCTTCTTTTTTTTGCATGTATTGTTCCCATAATTTCCATTTTTTCCATGCAATTTACTCCTACCCTTTTCTAAAGATCCCACTTCCTGCTCTGTTACAGTATTAATTATAGAGTATGGTTGGTTTAGACTTTGATTTCCATTTTGCAGTAATTTCTTTTTTGGCAAATACCAGAATTAAACAGGATTTTACTTTGTCTAGGTAATTCATATCCTGTATCCCAGCTTAAAAAAAATAACTTCCTTAGTTACATTCATTTGCTTGCCCAGTAATCCTAACAGGGTACTCTGTAGAGAATTTTTGATGTGTGCCAACTCATTACACTTCAAGAACATGTGCTCTTAAGTACCTCTTGTTTCCCCATTACACCTCCAACATTTGCCATCTACCTGAGGAAAATTTCTTGGGAGCCTGCTTGGGACATAAAATTACCTATGCAAACAATTCCAGGCAAAAATCCTAAATCTTCTAGATTTTGTTGCATATAACTCTTTGTGAATTGCTTATCTAATTTCTCTTCCTGATCTCTTCTGACATCCTCTGATAGATTCCTATGGTTACCATGCAATATTTTACAATGTCCTACCAATTATACCTTTTTAACAGCAGTTTCTCTTCTAGATTCAACTAAACACTCAACCAGTGCATTTCTTTCAATTAAGAATTCCTTATCACTTTTTATTTGCCTATACTTCAATTTCAGTCCAAGACAGAGAAGGCAGTCTCTAGCCTACAGTCTAAATGTCTTCATGGCCACTTCACATTCTATTACCTTTCCAACTTTATGCTTTTGCTCCCAATACTTGGTTCTTTTGTCAGCTTCTTCCAGAAAATTCCAGTCCCCTCTTGCCTATTCTCTGTACCCCTAACTGCAGTCATCCCCACAGGCAATTTCTCCTTTCTCCATTCCTAGGCTGTTTTACTTCTTAATATACTTTCTGCTACTTTATGGATATAATATTCTGTATGACTGTTGTTATTCTCGTTAAGGATATGCATCCAAAATCCCACTCTTTCCTAACTTCTTGAATTATCCCTGCTTCATCCTAATCCTTTTCCACTTTGAAGTGTAGCTTTCTGCTTGTGTTATGTATAAGAGCCTTTACTGTGCAGCTCTAAAATATCCCTTCAAATCAGGTAAGCCTAGAACTCCTTGTTCTATTGCAAGGATCAACTTATCTCACTTGATTCCTGTAGTCTTCATTGCCCAGATAAAATCCTTCAATTCTTTATTAATTAATATCTGCAACTTCTCCTCTGGTTGATAAAAATATGCCTGACCTGTGTATAACATTAAAGGAAATAAAAACATTTGCCTGCTTGCATATTGCTTTCCATATCCATAGGCAACAGCTTCCACTTTTTCAGTTTTTGTATTATCTTTTGTTTTGCCTATTCCCACATCTCCTTAGGTACTATAACATAATCTTTTTTTAATTCATACTCCTAAATACTTCATTTTATTGTGTCCCCATAAATATGGGTATTGCTGAACCAATTTATCTGTGGATACATATGTTTATAGCTATATCCTTTGTTTTATCTTCATTAATTTTATATCCTGGAAAAAAAAACACTGCACTGTCTCAGAATGTTCCAGGACACGAAGATGTCCTTTTCTGGTTTTGTCAGGTACAAAATAATATAATTTAAAAATGAGTACATTATTTTCTTTGTCAATGGTTCTAAACATAATGCAAATAACCAAGTGGAAAAGAAGACACCCCCTACATGGTTCCTCTGTTCATAAAGTGACAAAACACAATACTGACACGGCAACCTAACAATTATGAATAAATCACAACATAAAAAAGAAGTTTTGATTTCTGCCTGTTAATGCTTGTGAATTTCTATTTGTAAATAATACGGGAATATCAACCAGTGAACTCTGGCAAAATGAATGCTGTTGTGCAGCATCAAATAAATGTTAATACAAAAATATATTCATTAAAGTTTGAAAGAACATGGGAGATTAAACTCTAGGGATGAAAGCCCAATGAAAATAAAAAAATTACTAAATGCTAGACTACATGCTACAGATACTGTTGTTTTTATAGCTGCTCAGATAGTATATATTTAGATAAAATAAAATGCAGAGCCAGGAACTAGCACATTGCATGTGCTGTTTAGGTAAATGCAAACTATACTACCTTTTAACACAGGATGATCAGGATTCAGTAATTCCAACATTTATTCTGATAAACAACATGAACTGCACCACATTGGAATTTACTTCCTAACAAACTAAAACATCATGACAAACGGGGGGGGGGGTTGTATTCAGAAGCCTTTAACATTAATGCAAAGTGCTACTTACCATGAGCTATTTATATGTGCAAATGACAGATATATTAACTATATACAATATAACATCAATTCTCATCGAAAAATGAACATTCCTTATAAATTCAAGATACATGTAATACTGAAAATACACTACATTTTCTGCAGATAAAGCAGTATGCCTGTATGAATGAAAAATACCTTGTGAATCTGTAACATACAGCTGTGATCCATTATGATAGTTATACAGATGAAAATACATTTTATTTTAATTCTTCCAAGTGGAGGCAATATCTTGTATTATCTGCAGTATATGCTACTAACAGTTGTAAAAAATGGCATTAAAATGTTTATTGATATACCCTGGCAGACAGAGCCATTGTCTGAACAAGGAAACAGGTTAATGGCTGGGACAATAAAGCTAATTATTCATTTATTAATTTCCAGATAATCACTTTATCCTAATGATAATGGAAAATTAAGTTTGTTTTCTTTTACATATGTCTCCTTAAGTCCTGTTAGGATTTCTAGATGAAGATTTATTTTATGTAATGCCAGAAGTTTAAATAAGGTCTCTCTTTTAGAGGCAAGGATCTTGGATGGTGGTTATGGTAACTGAAACTTGGTTCTCAGAAAATAACATTCCATTAAGTTTGCCTAGATTTAAAGTCTATCAAAGGGTAAGGCCCACAGGCAGACCAGGGGTGTTTTTATTTACATTTGAGGTAATCTGGGGTCTAGTTTACATAATAAGAATAGTAACTTTGAGATAATCTCAGTTGTCTTGGGTAGTGGGTTGAAATTTTGTAAAACGGCACTTTTTATAAGCCTCCCCATCCAACTAATCAAGAAATTATGTACGTTTGTAACTCAACACTTTGCTTTTTGAAGAAGGTTTTGATCTTACTGCTGGAAACCTAAACACCCCTAACATTTATTGGAATGGTCCGAATGTAAATAATGGATTGACTGGCAATTTACCTGATATATAAATAGGTATAGGGTATTTTCAGGCTGTATCCTCATCAACAGCAGATGCTAATATTTTAGATATAGTTTGGATTAAAAACTTGGAGTTATTAGTTAATTATGATGTTTGTAAAGAACATTTAGGATCAGATCATGCTAATATTTCTTTGACCTATGAATTTCCTAAGCCCATTACATCTATAAATGAGCAGGGATTTAGGTTTACATAGTTTAGAGCAGATTACAACTTCATAAGGGCTGAGATATCTGTTTAGAATTGGATGGAAGTAATTTGTATTGTTAATATTTAGGAAGGTTGCACGAAAAAAATAACATTTTCTCAAACTAACAGTTGAGTTTGTTCTGTTGATGCTTAATAAACTGAAGGGTTATACATTTCCCTGGAGAATGTTTCGTTTGGAGAAATTACATAAAAAGGTTAAGAACTTATGGAAAAAGCTGAAGAGGAGGCTGGGGGGTTAAAAGTGATATTATTCCTTGCTACCCTAAATTTAAGGAAAAGTGTGAGGTCAATGAGATATAATCACGGCAAGTATTGTGACGTTCAATAAAAAACCTTCTATAAGCATTTAAATCAATTTAAGATAAATGTGCATTCAGGTGTATATGTCTCTGCTGGTTGTGAATTGGTTACTGATAATAGCTCACTGTTTAATTCTTTTTTTTTTTTAATTACTTTTTTGGCCCTGATAGAAACTGTGGAACAGAAAATGCTTCTGTTTTAAGTTTCCAGCGACTGTCGTCCTTTCTTTTTGTTGGGTTTAGGTGACATGTTCAAGTTGGTTAAAACTAGTCTGGTTGCAGGTTTTGATTATTTTCCAAACGTCACTCAAATTAGGGTATGTGCTGCAATTTGGAAACTGGACCAATATACTAGTATAGTGGGTAAATGTTTTGAATGATTAATTTCAAAATATATTCTTAATACACTGGATTGCAGTTTTGATAACATTCAGCATGGTTTTGTGGCTGGCAGGTCATGTGGTACTAATTTGCATTCCTTTTATAGAAATTAGTGGGTGATGGGGCAGTTGCAGCGATTATACACGTGGTTATGTCTAAAGCTTTTGACACAATGCCACATTTTAAGATGATCTCCCTATTTAAATAAAGTAATTGTGTGTATGTAATCAGGTGGAATGATAATTAATTAACAATAATAATACAGATGTATGGTAAAGATTAGTAATATACTCTCAAATGAGAGAGATTACCAAAGTGGTCCCTCAGGTCTAAATTTTGGATCCAGTTTTATTTGGCATTTTTATGGCTAGTTTTCCCCGAAGATAAAAAAAACTATGACTGAGTAACTAAATAGACAATGTTAAATTTGGATCTTTAATTTCAGGGTAAAGTTATCAGTTCTCCCTTTTATCTTGCGTAGATTCTTTATGTAGGTGGGTTAAGGAGAATGATATGAAATTTAATGTTCATAAAACCTGTATTATGCATTTTGGGGAAGTGCATCCTAAATACTGTATGCCTTGGATAATGTTAGTATCCAAGAGGCTAATGTCATAAGATAGCTGGGTATTAAAAATGATAGCTCCCCAAGTTTTATCCAATTTTTAAAAGACACAGTTAGAAAGTGTTATTGTGATATGAATAACATCTTTAGAAGTATTGTTAGCAAAGACAGGACTATGTTACTTCCAACCTATAAAACTACAAGCCTACTACTGAATTTTGTGGGTATGTCTGTAAATATGACACTGCTCACTTTAAACACATTTGACAGAATACAAATACACTTCACAAGAAGGATACAAGGAATGCTGTGTAAAAGTTACCATGATAGGCTAAAGGAAATGTCCCTTTTTATAATTATGTCTTTACAGAAAAATCTGGGTTATTGGGTGGATCTGAGGGCTTTTGATTCTGGTCTTTATGGCGATAAGCTCTTTGAAAGTCACTCAAGGTTTTGATCAACATCTGGAAGTACTGTGTGTGTAAATGTCATCCTCCCAATGTACGTCCCCCACAAATGCCAGTGGTAAGGAATGAGGCTCCTTGATTACTGGTCAAGTAACAGGGAAGCCACTAGTCTGCATACACAGCCAGGATCAAGGGTTACATTTTTAAAATGTAACTAGCGGGGCCATGTAGCACGTAGATGTCTATGGAGGCAAAGTGTGGAACAAAAGGTGGAAGACTCAGTAAGTGGGAATGACAGAATGCCAGTGGTAAGTTGTAAGGAGACAACAAGAGTATCAACCTACCACAAAATGTTATATCCCATCTTAGCAGATGGAAAACAGGCCACTGGTAAAAGAGAGACAGCCTCTGACCTAACTATTGTGAAGCCTGCAATGGTTAAAAGGAAGCACTACTTGCCTGGGTAGTCTACTCCAGTCAGAGCTTTAGGAGGGACCCCATTCCAAATACTTTTGGCTAGGGTTCACCTTGACTGGGAGGGTAGAAAATGAAGCAAATAAGTTGCTTGAGGCTATCCCTGCAGATATCCTGATAGAGAATAATTTTGATAATACAGTACCTTGTGTGCATGCAGTTACACACAGACAGGCTTGGAGACAAGCATGTGGGTCTGATACCCTTGGGGGGAGACCCAGACAGACCACACACTTGAAGCCAGGACTGATGAGATGGCTACTTCATGGAGGGAGCTACCCTGTAGCAGTAAGATTGAACGTGAGCCACAGCTGCTAGTGGGTAATGATGTTCCCTTGGACAAAGTGACTGCAGAGGCAGTGGTGAGTAGTCGTACCCAAGCTGACAGTGAGACGCCGCTCTCAGAAGATACCACACTTCCCGTGGAAGGGGAGTTGGGAAGGTTTACAGAGTTCAGACAGGCTCATCTCTCAGACCCTACATTATAAAGCTTGAGGGATTTTGTCAGGGAGGTGCCTGATTCTCAAGGAAAAGGGGAATCTGTACATTCGGACAAAGGGTTACTGTATAGAGAATGGACCCCTGAATGAGGGCTAGAGGGTGAGTGAATACAACAGTTGGCAGTGCCCACAGCCCACCATCTGGCACTTCTAGCTATAGCCCTTGACATTCCTTTTGCAGGTTATATAGGCATAAAGCCTACCAAAAGACACAATATGCAGAACTTTTATTGGCCTGGCATTTCCAGGGATGTAACAGGATCTATGAAATTGCCAAAAAGTAGGCAAGGCAGGAGACAAGGTCAAAGCTCCTTTGATGCCTTTGCCTGTAATTGAGGAGCCATTTCAGAGGGTAGCTAAGGATATTGTGGGATCTCTGAGTACCCCAGGTTCCACAGGAAAGAAGTCTATAGGTCTGAAGAAGCGCCCTATAGGCATGAAAGTGATTACAGAATTAAAGTTTTCAGTTTTTATCCCTGCTGTTTAGTCCTTCGTTTTTGGTTTTCATAGTCTATCACACTGCTTTATCTGCAGGAGGATTGATTCCAGAGGTGATGAAGGCATTGAGCAATGAATCTGTCTCTCCATTTTGTTTTATTAATCTACTGAAGCAGGTTTACTTCCCTTATTCTGGCATTTGTGGGAAAATTTGGTTTCTGATGCTCCAAGAGATCCTGGATGACTGGGTCCCTGATTGCTCAGAAGACAAGATATAGGTCACCTCTGAGGAGCCAGTAAGACGCAGAAAAGAGGCCCAGTTCTGATGGTCTTTTCTGGTAGCTTAGGGATTTTAAGCCTATGATCCTCTTTATTAGGAGCCTCTTTGGATGTTTCAAAATGTTTCATATGTCTGGAGTGAGGTACATTCCAAAGTGGATATTGTAGTATAGCGTTGCCGCCTCACTCGACACTGTAAAACTCCACTGCCAATCATGAGCGGACAGATGATCCGCTGTGGCGATCCCTAACCAGGAAAAGCCGAAAGAAAAAGAATATATTTGATTTGTAAGTGTTGAATACAAGGGAAGAATAAGTTCTTTATATTTAGATGATATTTCCTAAATGGTCAGCATTGTTAAGTAGAAGGATTTTGTTAACAAGCACTGCCATGTGATGGTCAAAGGTGAAGAAATTATCAACCTAGATTCCCAGGTCTTTAGCAACATTTTCATTTTGAAGTGGGATATAGTTTGCGCTGTATGCTGGAGGAATGATCTGTCTGACAAATACAACAATGTTGCATTTTTAGCATTTAATTTAAGACCATTTTCAACAAAACAGGCATTTATAATTTCCTGTTGGAAGGCTTGCCTGTCAGAGGGGAGATTTGACAAGGACTTCCAGTTTGTAGTCATCTTCAGACTTGATTAGAGGTAAGTCTTGGTTTTTAGGTTGTAGGTCAGATAAGTAAATACTGACGAAAAGTAATATGCACACTGAGCTCTGCAGGGCACCACTGTTCATCTACATGTTCACTACTGCTGCCCCTGCCTCTGGCACCTTGCGGGTTCCGTCTTTTTGCCAATTTGCTATCCATCTTACCATATAGGGCTCTATTGGTAACACATGTAGGTTATTAATTATGCCAGCTGGGGAATAGTGTCAAATGCCGTGCCCCAATCAAGGTAAACTGTGTGTATAGTGTGACTACTGTCATACTATCTAAACAAAATGAAAGAGCAATATTTACTTACTCAAAACCCGATAAACACTGGAGCGACAAAATTAACTCTAAACATTCATTTGCCAATACCTAGAAATCCATTAACAGTATTTTGACTCAAATGACTTTATATCCACAAAATGGTATGCTGTTTTAAAATTAGATGCACTTCACTCAGTTGGTATACTTCTGTGCTAATCACTATACATACCGCAGGAAATCCCCACACAAACACAGGCTAGGAACAAAACAACTCAATTATTGGTAAACAAAGTACACCTGGACTAGTGCAAAAATATTCACATGATCCTCAGAAATGTTTAGAAGAAAGTTCAACTGACTCATGATTGGACTGGTCTTTATCAATCTAATGTTCTTGCTATAACTGAAACATGATTAAAGCCTGTTAATAAATACAGCAGTATTACTCTAACATACTATATTTAGAAATGATAAACTCCACAAGAGGGCAAAAGCAGATGTGAACATGCAAATCATTGGTCTTAGCCAATATACCCTTTAATCAACAAATTTCAGACTCTAATTAATAAAATACCCGTTATCTCCCTACCCTCTATATCCAAATGAGACTACAGACCTGAGGAAGCAGTTGAATGTCTATATTGCCATTTCATCTTTGGACTCAATATTTAGGGTAAGTTCAAAATCATTTGGAAAATTTTATCTAACAAGCCCAATCACGTCTGTTTAGTTGTACTGCTTTAGCTGTACTCAGACAATGGAAACAAAATGTCAGAGAAACTATTTTTGATTGGATCTTGTAAGAACATTATGTGACATCACCTTTGCAAACTGCGATTGTGTAAAAATGCACTATAATCACAAATACAAAAACATGCAAAAAAGCAATGCTGACACACTAAAACAAACACTAAATAGCACAAACCGGCTTTATACACTCTACCTATGGATGAAGTTGCTTCTTAATTTTAGTTCAGTATTCATTAGTGCACTCAATAAGCTTGTGCTGGTTAGAAAAATTTAATTAATATTTTTCTTATTTATACCCTAGATTTTAACTGAAATCAGGAAATTATGATTAAGCAAGGTCCTCTTTTTGGCAAAATATTGTAAAATAACCCCCTGCCCCAACATTTAAAATTTTTATCCAAATGAAACAAAGAAGCCACTTCTTGACAGCAAATTATCATACTTTCTCTGCAATAGCACTTGAAAAAATCCACTTTAAAAAAAAAAACAAAATGAAAACTCCAGGAAAGCTAGAACTTCCACCAAGTGACCTCCCAGACCTCTTGTATCAGAGGTACATGGGATATATGCAAATGACCCTTATGAACATCAGGTGTTTCAGCTAACTGGCAATTCTGAATGCCCATTACTTATTTCCTCATTTAAATGGACAATTTCAGGCCAATAAAGCCAAACCCCACTAGCTGTGGATATGAATATTTCGGCCTTGTTATGACCTCATCAGCACAGCACAAGCAGAGTGTTTGACTAGTTATACCCAGCTGATGTCCATTATCATTAGGGTCACTGCAAAAATATCCCAAACAACAAACTAAAACAATTCTGAATGCCCATGACTTGTTTCATCATTTAAAAGAACAATTTCAGGCCAATAAAGCCAAACCCCACTAGCTGTGGATATGCATATTTCGGCCTTATGACCTCGTCAGCACAGCACAAGCAGAGTGTTTGACTAACCATAAGAAACACAGGGCTGTTCTACCCAGCTGATGTCCATTATCATTAGGGTCACTGCAAAAATATCCCAAACAACAAACTAAAACAATAAGTGAGAAGGTCACTAACGAGGTCATAACAAGGCCAAAATACGCATATCCACAGCTAGTGAAGTTTGGCTTTATTGGTCTGAAATAGTCCATTTAAACAATGAAACAAGTCATGGGCATTCAGAATTGCCAATTAGCTGAAACACCTGATGTTCATAAGGGTCATATGCATATATCCCATGTACCTCTGATACAAGAGGTTTGGGAGGTCACTCAGTGGAAGTTCTAGCAGTGCTGGAGTTTTCATTTTGTTTTTACTGATTTTTTAGTGACTTTCTCACTTATTGTTTTACTTTGTTGTTTGGGATATTTTGCAGTGACCCTAATGATAATGGACATCAGCTGGGTATAACAGCCCTGTGTTTCTTATGCTTAGTCAAACGCTCTGCTTGTGCTGCGCTGACGAGGTCATAACAAGGCTGAAATATGCATATCCACAGCTAGTGGGGTTTGGCTTTATTGGCCTGAAATTGTCCATTTAAACGACAAAACAAGCCATGGGCATTCAGAATTGCCAATTAACTGAAACACCTGATGTTCATACGGGTCATTTGCATATATCCCATGTACCTCTGATACAACAGGTTTGGGAGGTCAGTCAGTGGAAGTTCTAGCTTTGAACAGTCTGTCAACCATTTTCAAGAATCTGCTGTTAAAACATATTTCTAACCAATATGCCATACTGTTAATGCTAACTTATCCTATTATAAAACACATCTTTATGACAGAAATCTTTGTAGCAGCAGAGTTCTAAAATTACTGAATAAGGTTGTTTCTGGATCCTCTGCTCTGAATAATCAATCTACAAATAAAAAATGCAGCATGATCCTTGACCTATCCAGTTACTATTCTTCTTAACTATGCATGCTACTTTTTGCTCTCCTCTACATTTTGAGCTAAGAACTTATGCATTGTAGGTATTATATAGGTTATCTCAGAACTTGAATTTTTACAGTTACATTTGTCTCTGGTTGTAACAAGCTTTTTGTTAGCCATATGTATATCTGCACCCAAGTTTTCACTAATATCTGTTATACCAGTCTTAGAATGTTTCACTGTTGCCTTGCAATTGGAGCTTTCTCCCTGGGTCTCCGCTGAAAATAAGCTCCAGCTCAATCACACCTACTCAGTTAACAAACGTCAAATAAATAAATACACAGAGCCATAAGAGAAGGCAAAGGACCAACTGCTAGAAACATTCACTTGTACTTCTACACAAACATTGATCATCAAACATCTTCCAATAAATATCACTCCATCTCATTATTCTTTCTTCTTTACAAATTTTTTGAGAGTTTTTGCCCTTGTTGCCTGCCAACCTTGAGACCCTCTCTTGGTCTATCAGCCCAATATGTTCCCATCACAGGGTGAGATCTGACCAAGACTGGTCAGTTTTCTCCTTAGCCCTCTCTATGCATTCAACTGGAAATGAGCCTTAGAGCGGCATGGAATGGGCTGTCCATGAAAGGTGCCTCCTATAATCAGTCCTGCCCCCCTCTCTTCACAGCATGAGTGGTGGTGTCTCAAGTCTCCAACATGGGGATCACACTGCCCCTTGTGCTTCCAAGTGCATGCAAACTCCTTCTACCCACCTCTCTGCTTGGCTCCTCTGCTGCCAGGACCCTTAATTCAACCCCAGTCACCTGGGGTATAGTCACGGCTGTATCCTTCTACACCACAAAGTCAGGCTTCCTCTTTCCAAAATCATTAAAAAAGTATTCATAGGATTTAGGCTCTGAGCTGGTTCCTGTACTTAGGGGTATTGGATTTGATTCCTTCCACTTCCATTTGCCTACTATGTGACTCTGAGCAAGTCACTTGCCCAGTGTTTCCATGTTACCCCTAATAAAGGACACATATCTAGTAGACTTGCCCAATTAACAAATGAATAAAATTAGAAAAAAAGATATATTCTTCTGGTTCTAATAGACTACATCAGTAATGAGCTTAGAGAGAGAGAGAGATTTCAGCACAATATTTCTAGATTTATCTATAGTTTCTGTAAAGGTTTTTCATTCAACATTTCTAACTGTTCTGAAAAAATAAATAAATCAAGATTTGCACTAACTACAGTAAGCGGATTCCTCTAAATGATTAAACACACGCAATAAGATGGTATGTATATTCCTCCACTTCTTCCATGTAACAGTAAATACTGGTGCTCCTTACAGCTCTGTCCTTCACTCTCTTGTACCCACACTGTATGCAAATGAAATGTCCATTTGCAGTGGAAATTCAACAGGCATGCAATATGCAGATAATTTCACACCTCCACTACTGGACAAGCATTCACAAATGGGCAATTGTAATCTCAGGGACTGATTTCATTCACTTCAAATACACCTAAATAATATGGAACACCAGCTCAGTACTTCTAAAAACAAACCTATGCTTTTCAGTCCCAAATCACTACACATTTTGCCCTCTGATGCCTGCTTCACTGCAAAAAACAGTAATGCTTTATCTTATGAGTACAAAGTTATAATCACAACACCTGCTAAGATCATGACTGAAGAGGTACCATCTCTCAAAATTCTCAGCCACTCTTGATAATCAGTTGAAATTTAACTAGTGAAATGGGAGGCTGTCTAATGGCACACCACCTAACAGCTGCTGAATCACTGGATTACCATGTTAACTAGTGAAATGGGAGGCTCTCTACTGTCACGTCACCTAACAGCTGCTGAATCACTGGATTACCATGTTAACCTGTGAAATGGGAGGCTGTCTACTATCACGTCAACTAACAGCTGCTGCATCACTGGATTACCATGTTAACTAGTGAAATGGGAGGCTGTCTACTGTCACGTCACCTAACAGCTGCTGCATCACTGGATTACCATGTTAACTAGTGAAATGGAAGGCTGTCTACTGTCACGTCACCTAACAGCTGCTGCATCATTGGATTACCATGTTAACTAGTGAAATGGAAGGCTGTCTACTGTCACGTCACCTAACAGCTGCTGCATCATTGGATTACCATGTTAACTAGTGAAACGGGAGGCTGTCTACTGTCACGTCACCTAACAGCTGCTGCATCACTGGATTACCATATTAACTAGTGAAACGGGAGGCTGTCTACTGTCACGTCACCTAACAGCTGCTGCATCACTGGATTACCATGTTAACTAGTGAAATGGGAGGCTGTCTACTGTCACGTCACCTAACAGCTGCTGCATCACTGGATTACCATATTAACTAGTGAAACGGGAGGCTGTCAGTAGGATTAAATTGTCCTGCTTTTTTTCGCACTTCTGGTAAAGGATGTGAATGATTTTCTGTGCCCAGAGCAAGAGTATGAATATTCTCTGGCTTTTGCCTTGACATTAAAAACAAATCAACTAATGACAACAAAATAGACAAACCATAAGAATATTAATACATAACTCATAAGTCACCTGCTCTATGTCTCCTTTCCAAAAAGCAAACAGACTGCAGTTTTGCAGATGTTTAATGAGGGAAAGGAACTGCCACCATTTTCTTTTCCTAAGTGAATGTTTAGAAACTGAATCATGTACAGCTAATCACACCGAGACCTTCAATACTCCCTCCTGATCATTCAAATTAATTTCATCAACTCATTCTTGCCTCACAATTTTTTTCTTGTGTCACTTAGAGAGGGAAAGAAATTCTTTTCCTCGCTAAGCAGCATCTAAATCTAACACTTTTTTTTACTGAAGCCTCTTAATGAACCAATACAAATTCCCTCTCTGTGAATTTATCTCCTTAAAAAAAATCAAAACTCTCAACACTGAAATCTGAACTTTCGTAAATAAGAGGAGTAACTCCAATTTATTCCGTTTCATCTCAGTGCATTATTTATATATATATATATATATATATATATATATATATATATATATATATATATATACACACACACACACACACCTTCAATGCACACTACATCTGAAACTGATACACTGGAACACAAAACCATGAAACTAGTGGGTTTCATTAAACCCATCAAAACCCCTTAGCACAACATAATACGTAAAAAGGTTTTTTGCTGGGCAGGGGAAGCACCCTGCTATTTAAATATACTAACTGCGAGACTGCAAAACAGTGGGGAAAAATAATAAATTCCTTTATGCTGCTGCCTGTCTACTTGGGAAAAGTACACAGTTCACCCAAATTATCAGTGGAAGTGAAAGTACAGTTGTGTACTCTTACCATAAATGTTGATGTTCGAGTGTATTCACTGTTGCAGTCATCACTGTTGGGTTCTTCCTGCTGGCAGGCAGCCCTCGATCGGCCAGAGTCCCAAAGTGTGGGTCCGACGTTAGCTGAGGTCACTTCTACCCTGACGTCAGAGCGCCAGGAGTATAAAGGCCTCAGCCGACACCATTTTCCTCAGTTTTTCTTACCCCAGACGTCAGGTGCCCCAAAAACAAAAGGTCAATAGCTTAGTCAGAAGAATAAGCATGCATCAAACTAGAACATAACCAAAAATCACCAGCAAATATACCTCAGAGGAAGAGTAGTGATAAGGAAACACAGACAGTACTCATAAAAACGGCAAAAGAGGGGTTAGGAGGGAGGGTAACCCAGACTGCAACAGTGAACACACTCGAACATCTACATCTATGGTAAGAGTACACAACTGTACTATGTTCATCGTGGTTCACTGTTGGGTTGAATCCCAAAGCTAAGAAAGGGTGGCTGGAGATGGTACAGAAGGGGCGGCAACAAGACCCTGCAGGACTGCAGAGGCAAAGCCTGCCCTAGATCTAGAGTAAAGAGGGAGGCTGTAGTGCTTAGAAAAGGTATGCACAGAACTCCAAGTAGCAGCTTCTAAGATTTCCTTGGTAGGAACTCCACTAAGGAAGGCTGCAGAAGTAGCAGCAGCTCTGGTAGAATGTGTCCTAATGTTAACAGGAACTGGTTTGCCATGATGAGAGTAACAGAACCTGATGCAGTGGGCAATCCACTTAGAAATAGTTTGTTTAGTGATTGCTTTTCCCTGAGATGTAGCAGCATAGGCTACAAACAATTGGTCAGTTTTCCTAAAAATCTTGGTCCTGTCCAGGTAAAAGCGAAGCTGCCTGTGTATGGCCAAAGAATGTAAAAGTTTATCTCCTTCATTTTGAGGATTAGGATAGAAAGTATGCAAATAGCCTGATTCAAGGCTACTTTAGAAACCACCTTGGGCATAAAAGTGGGATTAGTCCTCAGGGAAACCCTGTCCTGATGAAGGTTTCCACAGCCATGAGTGCTTGCAATTCAGAAACTCTTCTGGCAGAGGTTATTGCTAAAAGAAGAGCAGTCTTCCATAATAAAAACTTCAAATCTGTGAAAGCCGCAGGTTCAAAAGGAGGCAGAGTTAGCTTTTCCAAAACATAGTTGAGATCCCAAGCGAGAACTGGAGCTCTTCTAGGGGGCCTTATATTCTTTGCCCACCTGAGATATTGTTTAAGTAATGGAGGAGAAAAAATTGGAGGATCCGTACTGTAGTGTGTAGAAATCGTGGAGGCATGTATTTTGATAGATGAAAAAGATAGACCCTTATACAACATCTCTGTTAGGTATTGTAAAATCAGAGGAATAAAGTAAAGATGTGAATAATACCTCTGCCTTCCAAAGTGTCCTCGGGCAAAACTGTGCCAAGTATTAAATCCAAGTTGAAAACCACGGGACACACCACGAGAAGTGAGAATTTCTTCTTTTTATTCAAAACAGCATAAAAACAGAAGAGATAAGCGCTTTCGCTTTCTGAAGAAGCGTGCATCTTAGCACGCGAAAGCGCTTATCTCTTCTGTTTTTTTGCTGTTTTGAATAAAAAGAAGAAATTCTCACTTCTCGTGGTGTGTCCTGTGGTTTTCAACTTGGATTTAAAATCAGAGGAATGTTTGGGACTGTAGTATCAACACCCTGGGCCTGATTCCAGATGCAAAATCTTTTCCATTTTCCTGCATAAGATTTCCTGGTGCTGGGCCTTCTAGCTTCAGGAATTACATCCATTACCTGTTTGGTAAGGGTAGAATTGCTTATAGCCCCTGGATCCACCAGGCTGCTAGATTCAGAGTTTTGACATGGCTGTGCAGGATCCGGCCATCTTGTTGAGGCAGAAGATGTGGAATTTGTGGTAGAATCCAAGGCAGACCCTGAACCAAGTTCATCAGGGTTGAGTACCAGAATTGTCGAGGCCAGTTGGGAACCAGTAAAATCATTTTTGGTTTGTCCTGTTTGATCTTCAGAAGTACCCTTGGTAGAAAAGGCAATGGAGGAAAAGCATACACTGAGAGGTTTTTCCAACTGAATGAGAGGGCATCCACTTTTCATGCCTGTTTGTGGTAGGTCCTCGTGCAGAATGTTTGCAGCTGGTAGTTTTGGGGGGGATGCAGAGAGATCTATGTCCGGGCACCCTCATGCCTCTGTTATCATCCTGAATATCTGAACATCCAACATCCATTCGTATGGATCTGAGAGGTTTCTGCTTAGACTGTCTGCCAGAGTATTATCTTTTCCTGGCAGAAATTGAGCTTGTTAATCTACCTTGTAGGCCAGTGCTGTGTTCCACAGAGTCATGGCCAGTCTGCACAGGGGGTAAGAGTGGGAGCCTCCTTGCTTGTTTATGCACCACATCACTGTAGTGTTGTCTGTCTTTATCAGTAATTGCCCCGATAGAATAAGATCCTTGAAAGCTGTCAGAGCATTCTGTACAGCTAGCATTTCCTTCAAATTTATATGCAGGTGCATTTCGTCCTCTGCCCAGGCACCCTAACGACATTTTCCTTGCCTGTGGGCTCCCCATGCATAGTCCGAAGCATCCGTCGTTATCACTTGATTGGCTGGAGTGGGACAGAAAGGCTTTCCCTTGTTCTGGAGACAGGCCTCAGCCCACCAAAGAAATTCCTGCTGGAGGCAAGGCAAAATTGTGATCACTGTTTCCAAACTGTGGCAATGCTGAGACCACACACTCTTGAGGTACCACTGTATTTTCCTCATATGCAGTCTTGCATATGGTATTAGCAGAATGCAGGATGCCATGTAACCCAAGGCCTGCAGAATTTTTCTTGCAGTTAGCCGACTCTTTGAAGCCAGTGTTTTGAAAGAGGAAGCCAGCTGCACTTTTTTGTTTGGTGTCAAGTAAGCCATTTGGGTTGTAGTGCTCAACAGAGCGCCCAGGAAAATAATCTGTTGAGTGGGTACCAGGTTTGATTTCTTTAGACTCACTGTAAACCCTAGACATCTGAGTAGATGCTGCACAAAAACCAGATGCTGAAGTAAAGTCTCCTTGTTGTCTGCTTGAATGAGACAATCGTCCAGATAAGGGTATATTTGAATTCCCTTCTGTCTGCAGAATGCCATTACTGGTGCCAGGCACTTGGTAAAGACCCTGGGCGCAGTAGATAAGCCAAAGGGCAGCACAGAGAACTGGTAATGCTTCGAGCCCGCTTTGAATCTGAGATACCTTCTGCATTCCTGCCTTATGGGAATATGCAGGTAAGCTTCTTTCAAGTCCAAAGTCACCATCCAAGCGTTCTTGCTTAGCATAGGCAGCAGCTGCTACAGAGTGAGCATTTTGAATTTTGGTATATCCAGAAAGGTGTTTAGTTCGGAAAGGTCCAGGATTGGCCTCCAAGAGTTTTCCTTCCTGGGAACCAAGAAAAGTCTTGAATAAAAACCTTGCCCTATTTCTGTGTTTGGTACCAATACTATGGCCCTCAGTCATGAGGGACTGAACTTGCTTTTGAGCCTCTGCCCATTGATGCTTTGGCAGGTCTGGCAATCCGTTCGGCTTTGGCAAGGTATGGAAATGAAACTTGTAACCTCTTAAAACTATGCCCAGAGCCCATTTGTCTTGGGTTATGCTGCTCCAATTGTGATAAAAAAGAGAAAGGCGCTTCCAGGAGAGGAGCCCCTAGATCTAATAAGGGAGAGTCATAAAGACTGTTTCCTGTAAGGCTGTGATGTATCTTCTCCACCCTTGGGAGAAGGAGCACTCCACTGCCTGGGTCTAAAAGAGGTCTGGGCCTGTCCTCTTCCTCTGGTATGCCTGTGTCTGCCTCTCTGGGATCTGTCCGAGGTCGGAAAGGACCAAGGCTTAGCTGGCCAGTTCCTGCTAAATCTAGGTGGTTGCACCTGTAGAAAATCTTTAACTGTCTGCATAGATTTGACCTTATCTTCCATTTTCTTTAATACCTCCTCAGCTTTGGCCCCAAACAAAACATTGTGCTGTAGAGGGGCACCCAACAGTTTGGCCTTGACCTGATCTGGCAAACTTTGCTCCCTTAACCAAGCATGCCTTCTAATAACTGTGCCAGTTGCTGCAGCCCTGCAAGAAGCCTCCAAAGAATCAAAACCACAGTGCAGGGTATGTTTTCCCACCTGCTTAATAGCGTGCAATAAATCCTGTAACTCCTTATTTTCTGCATAACCCGAAACAGCTGACATCTTTTGTTTCAACACAAACAAAAGGTATTGCTGATATTTCAACATATGAAAATGACAATTTAAAGCTCTAATAGACAACGTAGCAGAAGTATAAACTTTTTTGCCCCATCTTTCCAAGGCTCTGGACTCTCTGTCAGAGGGAATAGGGTTCTTAGCAGAGGCCGCTTTAACACATTTAGGGCCCTGAGAAATAGTTTCTAGATCAGCTGAAGGATTTTTAAAAAGGAATTTGTGAGAATCTGGAACCCTATAATACCTATCAGGTTTGACAGGAGGAAAAGAATCAGGAGAGAGGGTAGATTCTGTAAAAACATCATCCACAATGTCCAAGTCAGGGGGGATAGCCAGGGGCCTATGCTGGGGGAGAAGAAGAAAATCTCTAAGCCTTCTCTTGGATTCAGAGTATTCCTGCCCTTCCCAGTGGAAATGCTTTCTCATGTCATGCAAGGTTTCCTCAAAAGAATAATCTCCAGGAGGAGAAGCTGAAGGAAGGGATTCTTCAGCATCAGAATCCTCATAAGGAGGGAAGGAATAATCTTGCTGAGAGGAAGAAGCAATAGAAATTGAAACTTGATCTGATGAATCATAATCTGGCTCTTGCCTAGGCCTTTTGTCAGGAGGGGGATGGGAACCCCTGATCATAGTCAACAGGTCTTTGGCCATTTTAAGCATTTGTCCCCAAGGTCTAGGGCCCTGAACTGAAGAGGCACGTGCTTGTTTCTTTGTCTTTGCTTTGTCTGGTCCCTTGCAATTCTGAAGGCCTCATCGGCTCCTCGTGGGAGTCAGCATAGGCAAGCGGTTCAAAAGTGGCAGGCGACAAGGGCTGTGAAAGCGCCTCACTGACAACCGGCAACTGGCTCTGGTAGAGAAATGTCGTCCGTTTTGGACCTCGGAGGCCTGTCTTTATCTTTGTGCCATTTATAAGCTCTTGCTGGATAAGAATCCGATGACATGTTGTAGTTAAATCTTCTCCCAAAATAATGGAAGGCAAAATCGTACCTGCGCTTAATAGTGCGTTGGTTAAATCTAGCACAAAACCTACAACTAGCTACATCGTGGTCAGGGCCTAGACAAGGGATACAATATGAATGAAAATCCTTATGAGGTATTTGCTTCCCACAAGAAATACAATTATTAACTTTTTCTGACATCGGAATGGAGCAAGAAAAAAGTTTCCCCAATGGGGTACTTAGCTTTAAGAATAAGTTGTTCCTCAGATAAATCACCAAAAGTGAAAAGGAGTCGGCCGACCGGCACTTGCGAACTGCTCTGCTTCGGGCACCACGCGGCAAGAAAGACGGAGGAAAATGGCGTTGGCTGAGGCCTTTATACCCCTGGTGCTCTGATGTCAGGGAAGAAGCGACCTCAGCCGACGTCGGACCCAGACTTTGGGACTCTGGCCGATCGAGGGCTGCCTGCCAGCAGGAAGAACCCAACAGCGATGACTGCAACAGTGAACCATAATGAACATCCTATCCATTCACTTACACTGTAAAACAAATCATCCTAGTCAAACACTTTGCAGCATTCAAAGTAAAAATCTTCAGAATAATGTGGCAAAGTGAATTTGGACTAAAGCACTCTTGATTTTATAAATGCAACTAAGTGCACGTACATAAATAAACATTATGATGCGTGTTAGACTGCAAATTATACACACAGTAGATGTTACACATATATGTTCACTGTGCAAAGATATACAGAAACTCATCATCCTCGCATGTTAATAAAGTAAAAATATGAAAAATAAATACAATTGTTTCTTTTTTTACTTTAGAAAGCAAAAATCCTTATCATAGTACAACAGGAATCAATATATTATTAGGCTGCAGATTATTCGGGAGACACTCACTGCACCGTGTATGTTCATTTTGAGTGTACCCTCATGACTAAACCCTTACAGTCATGTGTAATTTGTATCATAACCCGCACCATAATAAAGTATTCATGCTGTAACAATACAAACATAATTCAGTTTTATAAACATAAACTTCTGCTATTTTAATATCTTATGATGAGATACAAGTTGAAATAGTACATGGGAGGCAAAAAACAAAAAATAAAGCAACAGGAAATGCGCATTATGAGCTAAGAAGTCAGCATGAATGTAAGACAGAAGAAACAAACCTACATGCAGCAACCTATTAGGTTTCAGTCTTGTGTTTGATAACACACTTGGGTACATGGTAAAACCTAATAAAGCACAAACCTTCACATCTTAGCTCACATGCCTACTTTGTTTCATCTATAAAAAATACTTCTGAGAAGTAGAAGCCAGTGTTAATCAGTAATATATTATCCTTGTAGTTCTATAAGCTAAGGAAGGCAAAAAAAAGTAGCAAATGAGGGGCCATTGCCCAAGCAACATTATACATCCGATTTTCCAAATAATTAATTTTAAAGTAAGACAGTCTGTCTTGCATCCACGTGCAGATTGAGGATTTTATAATTCAATGAACTGGTACTAGCTATATGCAAAATAACAAAATGAATGGTTCTGAAGGGATGTTTTGAGATCATGGGCTAGTAATCTCAGCGCCTACTCAAGAACTGATTTTATTGGGGTTGGGAAGGTTATGCTATCTTATTAACTGTGCACAAATGGCCAGGCTGCCTTTTTGGTTTCCATAGAAACATGTTTATTTTTGCAGGTAATAAGCAACTACAGGATCAGGTTTCAATTATCTGTGCAGCTGTGCATGGGTCAGTGCTTATTTTAGTTAATGGTACTTTTTAATCAGTGGAAGTGCCTTGGTGGGCATGCATTTAATACTCCCTCCTTCCTGAACTAGGTAAGGAGATACACATGTTGCTGATGCTGAGACCTACTTCATGTCCATGACAACAATATCCAGCACATCATTAAAGCACTAATAAGATGCATGTGCTTTAACGAGCTCCCTGATCACACACATTCTGTCAACAGTGCCTCACACGTCCTTTCCAACATGAGCATTACACCGACCATGCCACTGACAGTTGAGCAAGAACAGTGAGACCACATGCTATTTGCAAGTAATAGCAAAATATGAAAGATAAAAGTACCAAACAGAAATGTCACCGTTGACAAAATGTTATCATGTGTTCAGATTACCACTATATAGGATCCTTATGCTGTTATTTCAGTTATGATACATTATTTTATGTACTTCTCTTTTTTGAGCCCGAACAGATGTGTGTGTTGACACAATGATCATAAAGTAACATGTGAACAAGCACCTGATTTATTTACTAATTACATTATCAGCATGCTTTATTAAATGCTGATTACCACTTTTCATTAGCAGCGTAACTACTCAGCCTTGTTTTTCATATCAAACCTGCTGTTAATTTTATTACTTATAAGCATACCTCTCAATGTCTAACCCCAAGAAATCTGGAGAAAGCTAAAAACAACAGGGCAGAAAGGTCCAAAATCAGGGGCAATTTTTAAATACTGCTATTATAAACATAGAAATTTACTCGAATAGTAGATTTAGCTTCATCATGCATTTTTTGAAGGATTTGAAGTCAGAAACACATGCGTACGCCATTATTTAATGACTTCAACCCTCAATAATTTGACAGAAAACTACAAATTTTATTGCCAACTGACCTATATAAGGCAAAAATCTGGACATTCTGTGGAAATCTGGACAGCTGAAAGGTATGCTTGTAAGTATTTTTTTTTAGCTTTATCTGATGACCCTTGAAAACCAGCAAGAATACTGACAAAGATGCAGAGTTAATGAATGTTTCTTTAATGAGTAAGTAAGGGACATATGTATTAATTTCACTGTACTTTAGTACGACCTGAAACATTTTTAAGAGCTCTTAATGCAGCTTAACTTACAGAATTCCTGGAACACTTGCATTTCAGGAAAGAGTAACAGATTAAATACCAAAGAAAGGTTAACACGCCAGAAAGTAAAACTTCTAAAGGCATGACGACTACTATGAGAAGAACAAAAGCATATACATCAAGGAAGAAGGCTAACGTTTTGAGCAGTGTCACAAATCACATTTTCTATGCTTGCAAGATGTTTATGTGCCAGATACACAAACTGCAAGGGAGACAAGCGGGATGCTTGGATATGCATATGTATTTTAAATAAAGTGAATATAGGTATCATTAATCACGCTCAACAAATATATTTAAATATGCAAGAAATTCTTCCACAAAAGAAAGAAAAAAAAAGTAAAATTAAGACATTTCCCACTGCTGGTATTCAGTGGAATGTCAATTTTGTTGCCTACCCATAGTATTCATCAGCCTTAGCTGCCTACTGCTTGTATGCACAACGTTAGTTAGTCAATCACCCATAAATCTCCAACAGGAAAAAAGTATATATGGTCAGGTACACTAGTACTCTTTTTTCAGAGTTCATGTCACTTCTAGGTACAGAATATAGAACATCTGTACTCTACGGCAGCACAAGTTGTCGTCTTCTTCTTTCGGCCTTTCCCGGTTAGGGGCACCACAGAGGATCACCTGCCTGTACTTAGTGTAAAAAAACAGTTATTTACTAATTTTTGTATTAACAAAGCATGTAATCCTCTAAACAGCAACATTTACGAAAAAATGAAAAAGTATATAAACAAAAGGGCCCACCTTTACTTTGCACCTAAATGGAAGAAGCTAAGCTGAGCAATATCTTGTGACATGAGAAGGAAGATGCAATTAAAATGCTCCCACCATTTATGCAGGTTTCCAGTCTCTTACTTTGTGAACCACTGCAGCCTCTGGGTACAGAATTTCACAGCTTCCAAACGTCTATGAATAAATCAAGCATTCTTGGACTGCTGTACTGCTGAGTTCATGCACACACAAGCATTTCCACAGCTGATGTCAGATGATACACTTCTTCCTACTTTACCTTCCTAGTGGAAGTAAGTATACTTAACGCATGTTATATGTATTCACAAAAATATATATATATATTTTTTTCAAAATGCTTTTCACACAAGTTAACTCTCTGGGTGGTGGTGTTACTTACGCACTCAGCATTTCTGAAGTTCATTTGGGTAGATGCTTTATCCACAAAGAGCACATCACATGACTTAGTATTCACAGGACATTAAACCATATGGGACTCTCAGACTTCCAATGAGGGCACATGTCTTTGAAGACTCCAATGAATAGTACCTGTCCAAACTCAACAAGTGAGCGAGCGTACATGTTGGATCCTCTGTCCTTTATTTGCACAGGTGTGTGTCCTACAATTATCCAGCCTACCAGTGGGTTTGGCTTGATTAGCCTAGTAGACAGAAGTGAATGTCTACTGGCATGATGAGTGGCTGATATGACGCCTTTACACAGATAAACTTGGAGATTTCTATTTGCAGCACATTTCACCATGTGCTATCTGAACATGAACAGGCTGCATCAGCAATCGAGGTCCAGTTTCACAAACTGTCAATGATTCTGATTCATTAAATAAATGTCACAAGATATTGAAGAAAAAAAAGTTTCAACAGAATTTTTGTTATACCAATCCATCAATAATCCAGATATTATACCAAAATTTCAAATTTACCCATTCCTTAAAGTCACTAGATTATGAAATGTAAGAAACATGCTCACTACTACATTAAGCTCAGTTCAAGAAATACTTGTCAAGTGGGGATTTCACAGTAATCAAAACCTGATAGGTAATCTTCATCTATTAGCTAAATGTGTGTTATTTCCAGTTATTGTAACTGATTCACAAAAACTGGATAATGGGCATTCATGGGGTAGAGATATGCCTCAGTCACATACTTTACCAGTAACACATAATACAATAGTGATACATGCAAACCCTTCTGAATTTAGCAGATCTGAATACTAGATGTCATTTTATTAAAGGAAGGGGTTGAATGCACCAGCCTTAAAGATGATTTGGGAGCATGCCAGTAAGTATACTCCATTTGCAAAATAAATGTATATGCAATGTACAGTGAATCACAGCATTTACAATTCTCAGGCACATCTTGTTTGCTAGGGTAACCTCGTTTCACCTTTCTGTCCAACACATAGGCAGACATTAAACACAGAATGTGGAGCTGTAAGGTGATTAGGAGAATCCAAAGGAAACTTAAGTCGGAAAATTCTACACAAGATGGCCTCTCTCGTGGTCTTGTCTCCTGAATATTCATCTCAAAAAGTATGAAGTTTAAAGTTAAGAGATGTATTGTAATGTACTTTAGCAACAATAAAAATAAGTTATATACTCACCATAATGTTCCATCTGTGTTATCCATTTTCATTCTTCACCAACAGTTGAGTTTGATCCAACACAGCCATTATTTTAGCCCGTGGCCACTAAAAAGCTCTCTAGCTTCTACCTTACCCACAATGCACCACCCCCAACGTACCTTAGATCTTGTGTGCTGATTGACATTATTTAAGAAATATTATCAAAATATTCCTGGTAGAAGTCGTCATTACCTGGAGCTCAACATAAGGAAAAGTGATGTCCTTATTAGTTCTCGTTCTTCCAGAAATCAATTGTTAAAAAGGCTGGGGGGTTGGTGGGAGGGAGCTGAGGAAGAATGAAAACGGACAACACAAATGGCACATTATGGTGAGCATATAACTTCTTTATCTAATGTTATCAATTTTCATTCATTCCTTAGTGGTTGGGACAGACTCCCCAGCTACCTAAAATCCTGGGTGGACTCTAAGGAAGGATATTCTTGAACACAGCTGAGCCAAAGGCTGCTCTTTTCCTCAAGACCAGATCTAGTTTGTAACGAGTAATAAAGTTATGAGGACTGGCCCAAGTTGCAGCCGCACATATGTTGTCCATGGAAGCCCTAGATAAAAACACGGAAGAAGCAGCTATGGACCTAGTTGAATGGGCTCTTAAAGGTTTTAAGGACAGACCCAACTTGTTGTAGATTAATGATATACAATCCATCAGCCATCTGGCTAAAGTTACCTTTGCAACTGATTTACACAAGTTAGAATCTGCAAAGGAGACAAATAATTGATCAAGCTTTTTATTTCTTTTGTTATAAGTAAAACCATTATTGTCTGTGAAAATCCAGTAAGTGCAACACATATTCACCTTTGTTTACAAATTTAGGAAAGAAAACTGTCAGGTTAATGGGTCTACATTAGAACAACGAATAAGGCAGAACGCTCTAAAGAGTGAAAATGCCGGACCTCAAAGTGTTTTTGTGAGATCACAGTACAGTGAAGATTGGAATATTTGTTCTTTCCTCACTGTAGTGCGATCTCGGAGTTGGTATATATAATTTAGCAGGGGGGGGGGCACAACTCCCCACAATAACTAGTTCGAGGTCCGGCATTTTTGCTCTTTAGAGAGTTTGACATTTTAATTATTCGTTGTTCTAATGCAGACCCGATTAATGGACTGGTTGATGTTAGATTCTGACACCACCTTAGGAAGGAAAGAAGGATTGGTTCATAATGTTACTTTATCCCTGTGAAAAATCAAGCAGGGAGGTTTAGAAGACAATGCTTGAAGTTCTGAAATCCTTCTAGCGGAGGTGATGGCCACCAGAAAGATAGTCTTCTAGGTCAGAAACTTTAGATCACTTTTGCTGCTGGTTCAAAGGGGGAATGAATCATTGCCTGCAGTACAAAATTTAAGTCCCATGGAAGAGTGGGATCTTTAAAAGGAGCTCTCAAAAGAAGGGTACCTCTCAAGAAGGCCTTACAAAGTTTTGATGAAGCCAGGATGGAGTTCTCAAATCCAAAGTGAAAATTATAGATGGCTTCTAAATGAACTCTAATGCTTGAGGAGCTAGCTCCTTTGTTGGAAAGTGCTGCCAAAAATTCAAGGACACTTTGTACAGGGCTGAAAAGGGGTCAGTGTGTTACTGAAGTGCCCAAAAAATAAACCTCTTCGATTTACTTCTGTAAAATTTTCTTGAAGAAGCTTTATGGCAAGATTAAAGTATATGATGGACAGGGGATGAGGGCACAGGTTGCCTGGCTATTAAATGAAGTGGAGAAACCATGCTGTTAGCTTTAGGTTTGAGATATCTGGGTGAATCATGCCTGCCGGGTATGACAGGAGGTCTAGAATTGGATCCAGAATCCAAGGTGAGAAAATTAGATGAGGCAAAAAAAAGGGGAACCAAATCTGTCAAGGCCATTAAGGTGAAATGAGGATGACTTTGCTCATCAACTGGAAAGCTTTCTGCAGAAATTTGGGGATGGAGGATAAGCACATAGGAGAGCGTGGGGCCCCCAGTTGGGGGGATTATGGCAAAGAACCTGCTGCACTTGTTGTTTAAGGGAGAAGTAAATAGGTTGCAGCAAGGTTGGCCCCATCGGTGAAAAATTGTTTCTACCACCTTCCATGATGAGAGACCACTTCAGAGGTAGTAGAATGGACCTGCTCGATTTGTTTGATGTCACACTGGACTTTCCCAGAATGTGCATTGCTATCAGAAAAGAGTTGGATGTGATCACCCATTGCCACACCCTGAGGGCTTCTCAAAACAAGGGGTAAGACCTGGTTCCTCCTTGGTTGTTGATGTACCAAACTACTGACATATTGTCTGCTTGAATCGCAGCTGTCCCGAAAGGGAGAGTCTTGGAAGGTCTGCAATGCTGAGAGCACTGCTCTTATTTCCAGGACACTGATATGCGTGTTGGCCTTGGAGTGTTTTCCCCAGAAAGTGTCCCCTCCCACCCAATCTGGGATGCGTCCGTGGTCTCTATGGCCTTCGGCTAAGGGAGAATGAAAAGAAGGCCTTTCAGAACCTGATCTGATGGAGTCCACCACCAAAGGTATTTCTTGCACGCCTGAGTGATTCTTATTTGGGTTGACATGTGCTGGTAAAGAATAGACTATTGTGTTGCTAACATCCATTGAAGAATTCTCATGTGAAATCTTGCTAGAGCAACTAGGACTATAGCCACTGACACTGATCTCAAGGCTTGTAGAATCAATCAGGCTGAGATTGTGGTACTGTGAATTCTTATGACCTGGAATCTGATGGTTTGTACTTTTGAGAGGGGAACAGAAGCTGTCACTGTTGTTGTGTTGAAATTTGCTCCTATGCATTCCAAAGTTTGAGATGGCTCTAACTGAGATTTGCAATTTATGGTTATCCCAAGATGGGAGCAATTCTGGAGAACCTGATCTCAAACTCTTATTAGCAGATGCCTGGTTGGGTCAGTAATAAGCAAGTCATTCAAGTAAGGAAACACTCAGAATCCCTGAAGTCTCAAGTGAGATGTTACCACAGCCACGCATTTGGTGAATACCGTCGGGGCTGTGGTGAGGCCAAAGGGCAGTGGTCTGAACTGGAAATGCCTGGCTCCCAGCCAGATGCACAGATACCTTATGGATTGTCTGTTCATTTCTATGTCTCAGTACACATCCTGAAGGTATATCAAGCATATCCTGTCATCCTTGCACAAGAAGGGCAGAATGGACTGAACCATGACCATTCAAAACTTTGACTGTCAAACTGATTTGTCCAAGTTGCTGAGATCCAAAATTGGTCTCCAGACCCTGTTTTCTTTGGCACTAAAAACGAATCTTTGGATTCTATCTGGTCTGGTGGGACCTCTTGGATGACTCTTTTTTTTTGGCAGCTTTTGTATTTCTAGTACTGCTACTTTCCTCTGACAGGATGCAACATCGAGAAATTTGCATACAGATGGAGGTGGAAGGGACAAGGGAATTATATAACCTCTGGAAAAAATTCTATGCACCCACGTATCTTTTGTGATGTCTAGCCAGACTCTCTGGTGCAGGGATAATTGACCCCCAATTGCCTCCACAGGGGGACAATCGGGCCTCCTTTCAGGAGCGCTGCTAGGCTCTGTCAGAGAAGGAATCTCTAGACCCTTGGTTCTGTGGGCCTCCTCTGGCATGTGGGCAGCATCTTCCATTTGCATTCCTGCCTCTGCCGCTGGGGGAGCTATCTCCATGTGGCTCTTCAAAAGGACCCTGGGACTTTCTGAACCACATCTTTTGACCACCATGTTGATTCCTAGAAATGGTTCTTTGTGGGGTTAAAAATGTACTCCCACTGCAGAAAGGGTCTTTTCATCTTTCTCAAGACGAGTTAGAAATAGATTGTAGGGTCGCAAGCTGTGAGGCCACAGAAGTCTGACTCTCAGCAGTAGTGGTCCCAGAAAAGGATTTTGACAGTTCCTTTATCAAGTCGCTTTGTAGTATTGTAAAGTGTGTCAAGTAGTTCAGCGACTTGTCTAATGGCAAAGGTCACTGAAGCATACACACACTTTTCAAATCTGTCCAAAGCCCTAGGCTCCCTGTTAGGGGGATTGACAGTGGAACTCTGCTCTGCAAGTTCCTTCTTGGTGGTCGCCGACACGACCATAGCATCTACAGACACTCCCTTTCTACAGATGGTGCCAGAATCCGATCCAGTCTTTTGGGGATTAACTCAACTGTGTCTGGCTCCTTCCACACCTGCCTACAGGTCAAGTCAATAAGCTTGGTGGGAAGAGTTACCCAGGCAGTAGACAGGCCAAACCCAAAGGCCTCTAGGAATACCAATTCCTCTAGGGAAGGCTTATCAGTAGACCAACCCCCCCCCCCCCAACACTTAAGAATATCAAGGCTGTCTCGAAATTAGATGTCTTTGGGTGGTGATCTTGGGGATCCTTCCCCTTCATTAAAATCAGTATATTCAGTGATGGACTCCTGAGGGTAGTCCAACTACCTCCACTTGCACTTCCTCTTCCTAGGGACTTCTTCGGTGGGGTACTCTGGAGAAGTATCGGAAGAGACAGTAATACCCTGCTAGGAAACCTGGAGACTTTGGGCTGGCTGTCCCTGTGCTGTAGAATGCTGAGGCTCACGGGATCCAGAGGGAAGATCGGAAGGGATACGAACTGTCCGTCCTGTAGAAGTAGATAACACTTTCTCCACCACTTCAAAGGCAGAATGTTCTGGGGAGAAAGAAGCCAATGGAGCCAAGCAGCCATGCTTCCACTCCATCAGCTCCCTATGCTCTGAAGGCAGTCCACCTGAGTTGGAGGCTGGAGCTGAGCTATCCGATGCCAAGGCTCCAAGAGGAAGAGACGGCTTCGAAAACTTTGGATTCGACTCTAAAGCCTTGTATTCGACAGGGACACGTCAGCTCCGAAAGTTATTCGTCTCTGAAACCATTTGAGCCAGTGCACTCACACGCAGCCTCAGAGCTGAAGATACTAACATCTTTGGATATGATCCAGATGGTCCTGGGAGACTCGGATCCAAGGGCTCCATAACGATAGGTTGGATTGGGGAAGGAGCCAAGATTGGTGGGTAGTACAAACAGACTTCATGACCCGAAGGGGTAGGAGCCAGCAGAACTACCATCTGGATCTGCTCAGAGAGAAATTATCTCATCATTCTGTTCACATGAGCCTTGGTCAGACTTCAAGAAAAACGAGAAGTTATATAAGGGGATCTAGAGGGTCAGCGGGACTCAACATACGGGGAAGGTACTCTAGAGGGTACTGGGTCTATGGTGAGGGAATACCTGGTCCTGGACAAAGGCTTTGGATCCAAAGAGCTAAAATCAGAGAAAGCCATTTTCAATGCTGGCTGAACTGGAGCAGTCTTTGGATCTGACTTAGTGTGTTTTATCCATGGTGGTTCCTTAGTAAGATCTGACAAGCAGGTCTTTCAGAAATAACTTATTTTTTTCTGCTAGTGGTTTGAAGGCCTTTCATATGGAGCAATCCACCTGTAAATGGTCTGGGCCCAAACAGTAGACGCACAAGGCATGCACATTGGAAACAGGCAATTTTTGTCTACATTTCTAGTACTTTATAAAGCCAGATGAGTGCTTCTCAGACATTTTTAATAGTAGTAGAAATATATACATTTTTTTTTATAGGAAAAAAGGACAAAGACAAAAATACCAGCAATGGTAACTGAACTTGCACTAAGATTGTGTAAAAAGGGAAAATCTTACCAACTATGGTAAGAAGATTACACTAGAAAAATATGTAAAAGTGAGGTATCAGTAATAGAAAAAAAAAAGAAATGTAAGAATTTACAGGAAGTAAAGAAAATAATTAACTTATCTTCCCACTATACTGAAACATCTGACAGCTCAAAGCAACCACATCCAAACATGAAAGCAGTAAACAAGATCTGGGGTATGTTAGGGGTTGGTGCATTTTGGGTAAGGGAGGAGCTCGAGGGCTTTTTATTGGCCAAGAGCTAAAATAATAACGAATGAAAATTAACAACGTCAGGTCATTAGATACATTTATACATTCAATAACCATCTTCTTACACCAGCTATCTGTGTGAGGGAATTGTGGGGGGGGGGGGTCATGATGGATTATGCCTTAAAATTGGAGGAACACCTAAAAGGAGTGATAAGATGATGAGGTGGGTTAATAAGAAATATCCTATGGAATGTAAATAACAGGGAATGTACAAATCTGCTGTCAGACCAGTCATAGAATATCTTTTTACTCTGTGTTGATCCAAGTCACAGAAGCAGACACAAAGGCAAAAAGAGAGAGTAAGAGGGGATGTCTCATTTTCCCCTTTGAGAGTCTGAGAAAAAGATATAATCTGACAGTGGCAAATAACTGCAGTTGTGTTACATGGTAAATAATACTTGCAGAAGAATATATCACCAATTAGGTAAAAGTCTGTTACATGGGTGCTGAACGAGGAGCAGACGGAGGAAAATGGTTGGAAACTCACTAAGGTCTAGACACACACACATATATATATATATATATATATATATATATATATATATATATATATATATATATATATATATATATATATATATGTGTGTATATATGTATATAGATAGATGTGTGTGTGTGTGTGTGTGTGTGTGTGTGTGTATAAAACATTACATTTTGCAGAAATCTGCATGGGCATCTGCAATGCAACTGCCTGGGACAATAGAACCTGAGGACCAGATCAGACAACAGCTGTAGTGATTGTCTATGTCTGTTCTCTGTTAAGCACTTGAGTAAATTTCCTAAACTTTTTGAACACATGTTGTGTTTCACTTATAATAGCTACTGGGCTTTAAACAAAAGCAAGCAAACTGGTTATTCTATAAGTGACGAGTGGATTCAATGCACCACTGAAAATGTTTACCATAATTTTTGGCAATGTAGATGTGTAACTAGCATAGAGTCAAGTGCAACAAAGTAGATATGTATGGAACTGGGGATCAGGGGCACAAGTAATCCAACAGAGTAGGTGCTGTTTAATTTAACTTGCAACTCCTCTTTTTGTTCCAAACAATTTGGCTGTTGCAATTTGCTTCAATCACTAGACTGATCGCTGTGTCAAGATGGAAGATGCCAGTAGACTTGTCCAGTATTAATTAGGATTCCTTTTTGCAAAAGTTCATGTACTCATTTTTGGCAATTGAAAATGATGGCATGCAAAAGACTGAGGCAGGAGTACTGTCAGCAAATATTAGTGAAACACTAGTTATGTGCCGTGCCTCTGGTTATCAGTGATACAAGAACTGGACTCTATTAAAACAAATTAAGCAATGTATAACCCCAAACTGTAAGAAAGAGGGCATGATTATGTAATATGTGATTTACAGCAGTCATGTTATTAAATAATAATTTATACTGCTGTTAGTGGTTGTATTTGGCAGTAAAAAAAATACATACACGTAGAAATGATCAAATGATTGATTTAATACTGATTAAAACAATTTTGTCATTCTGGACATTCTAAGCCACTAAAACTGGATCATTAAAATATTTCAACAGTCAACATTTTGTGGCCACTCAATACTATTAAGGTTTTCAAATGTTCTACAAAGTTACTTTAAGACATAGTAACATAGGCAAGAATATTTATTTAATATTTTTATGAGATTAACAAAAGTCATCACAAATTCCAATTTTATCAAGATCTGAAGGGCTAGAAATATAATTAAAATTGTATCATCTATGCATTTTAGAACAGTATATTACTCTATTTTTATTTGTACTACTTGGTGTAATACACGTCTGTTTTCAATTGTGTATTTATCGAACCATGTTGTGGCATTAAGAAAAAAAAGTTGTTTAAATAAAAACAGTTTGGATCTGCTTGAACTATTACCACGATGCCATTTATAAATCATGTATTATCATGTACTGCTTTGTAATAAAACTTAAAGTAATAAAACTTCTAGCAGGCCAGTCATTTATTCATCCAAATGGCTTCCCGTGCATGTCTTTCTTCATCTAGGTTCAGCAGGTTTAATCTTGCTCTCAGTTTCCATTCCGTGAATGTATTTTGATGGCAGAGAAGTGTACTGCATTTCAGTAGGCTGAAAATAAGCTTTTAGATGTGCAGACTGTAGATATGCACATATTAGTGAAACAAAATTACTTCGACATCCAGATACTATTAAATGTTACCGTAATCAATAAAGGGACTGAAAGAAACAGATTTGTGTTTATATTGCCCACACATGGATGTTAGGCATTCTGTATACGAAAAAATAGAAAAGATGCTTTCAATTAGAATACATAAATGTTCATAAGCTATTAGAAATTAAGTAAGACAGAGTACATTAGCAGAACATGATAAAGAATGCTCACCCTTCAATACTTGAACATTCAAGGCCTTTCAAGTTATATTAACTGATCAATTATGGTCAAAGGAAGAACATCTTGCTCCAGAATGAGTTCATGTTGCAGTCTCACTGTGAGTCAGTAAGGTTCATATCTGAACCAAGGCATCAGTCTTAATTATACTCCTAGGATACGTCACTCTAGTACAGGGGAAAAAAGTCCTGACTACAGCTCAGGCAACCTAAAGACTTGGGTGAATGAAGGAGCAACATAAAGGATGGTGTGCCTCTCTTGGACGGAAGGGATGTGCTAGGCAGAGGACAGGATTTAGGAAGACGGATGCCTGGATGGGGGAGAGACTAAGACATGGTCACCCTATGGCCAGGGGAGGGGCACACAGTAAGTTGCCCTCCAACTCCCTAAACCAAATTACACTATGGTTTCCACACAACAGAAGCAGGGAGATTCGGCCAGAAAAAATCCCCACATGGTTGGAGGATGGCCTAAGTCTGTCTCACCACTTGCTCTGATGTGTACCTCATATATAATGACACTGTTCAAAGCATGCAGCCCACCTTAGTGCAGGACCTCTTCTAGTACAAATACCCTCCCAATGAAGAGAACACAGAAGTTTCACAGAGGGTAAGACTTGCCACTGAGATAATTGGATTGATGGAGAGGGCTTGATGGTCAGCCACTGTGGAAGAAAAAATAGCCAAAATAGTGCTCCTAAGTTGAGATGGTTAAAGAAATTTTAATCTGTGTTTTTTGCAGTATTTTTAAATATTCATGCATTCTTTATGGTTTTAAATTCACAGATAACTTATATCTATTGATGTAATGTGATTGGGTGTAGCTTTTGAATAGTCTGCATTTAAAATGAATGGAATTGTATACTTGGTAACATGACAAAGTAAATGATTTCAAAAAGCTTGCTCTCAGTTTAACTCATTACATCTGAGTGCATCTGCAGTTATCTCCTACTGACTTCCTCTAGGCGTCAAATATTGTCTGTTTATATTTGCATCAATAATTCCAAAACTATGCTATGCACAAGGTTTTAAAAGTTTTCATCTTAAAGTTTACACAATGGCAAACTCAACTGCATTAGTATTTTACCTCTGTCTACTGCAGGTAAATACAGTAGATATTAACTATTATTTTTAAGATAATTTATATAGATATAATTTTCACATTTTTATAAATATCTCAACAACCAAGTAACATAGACAGAACTCCTTAGCCTCATATGAAAGCTCTCAGCTAGATGAATATAATGCTGTTAATAGTGTGTGTGTGTGTGTGCAACTTGAGTGGTTGCTGAGATATTGTAAGTTGTTTACAAAATATTACAAATGTAATAATTACTATGTTTACTGTGGCTTATAAAATTCAGTTTAAGACCTAAAACTTGAAGAATACCGCCACTATAAAAATAATTTGTGGTGAAGAGTCTGCCATTTATACTTCTTTCATAATCCATGTCATTCCAGAGATACAAACGTATGTTTGAAATGCGAGGACATCATTTGATTCTGTCAAAAGGCCTAGGCTCTGCCCATTCGAAATTAAAGTGCAAACTTCCTGAGCTCCACTGGCGTGAATGAGTTAATAAAGTTTTTTTTTTCTCCTAGCCTCCTTTCTGACCATTAGTTTATTTTTCCTCTTTATCTTTTGTTGACCAGGTTAGTCCCACAAGGCTAGTGGCCTCTTTTCAGGAGAGATCCAAAGCGACATTGACATGAACTAAATTTTAGACAGGGAAATGATGAAATTGACAAACTCTTTCTGATAAGTGCTGCTGGATCTTTTACATCCACCTAAGTTAAAATTCAATCAGGCAGAAAAGGCCATGGTTTAACCATCTCATCCAAAGGATCCCCTTCCATCAGCCATCAAATGCACCTGTTCAATCCTCCTTGTGAAATTGCAACAAACTATATGTTCCATGGGATGAGAATGAACCAGAAGTCATCATTCATATATTATTTTTTTTGTATTAAATCTTACTTCACACTGCATAACTTATTGGCAACCATGATGTTTGCTTTCAAAGGGCTTTGTGTTGTACATCAATACTTCCATGTCTGATGTGACCAATTGGTCCTGCTGCTTCCATTATAAATAAGTACCTATATAAGATCTCTGGTCTACACTGGAAATTCTATTACAATGTGCTTAAAGGAACTTGCCCTCCCCTCTGAAAGAGACAAGAAGGCTAGGCCTTACAATTTCTCTCTCCTCCTCCCACCAGCTCCATCAGTAGCCCATCCATTTCTGCCCGTGAATCCCTGATGAGCTCATCCTCACATGATACAAGTCAGATCGCAGAAAGTGGGTCAGCTTTCTTGGTCATGTAGGGTGGCCTACATTCTCCCTCAGTGCAGCACACCCACCCCCCCACCCCCTGTGACAGCTCTTCTGGGCTCTGCTGTAGCAGCCCTCTGAGGGCAAGTGTGTCTCTGTATGCTGAATTCCCCAGAGCTCACAGAGATACTTGCACATGGCAGTGCAAGCTTGATAGACTTGATCTCCATGGGGTGTACAGTTAGTGTTCCAACTAGGTGTCACCTATCAGGCAGATCCAGAGCCACATCAGCCCCAAGGAATGGGAGAGATGGCAATGGCTACTTAATCCTATCCTCCCGCACCAACTACTACAGGTGCCTGAGCCGCTACTTGAACTTGTGTCATATATGATATAGTCAGGGCATTATCCTTCAACGCAACAGTGTGGTTTGAGACGGACCCATTTCTGAACTGTGTGCCCTGTGCATCACATCAGCCATAATCTGAACATAAAGTGTCCCAGTTTTACAGCAGTTTTTGTATTCTGTGCCCAATGCTGAGAAGCTGTAAGGAGTCACAGACTCAAAAGTTACTGGATGCACACAATGCTGCAGTGCTATCGAATATCCAGGTGTCTCCCTTACACCCCTGCCTCCACGGAGGTATACACGCACACGAACACACACACCATACATAATGTCCACTCACAGCACTGTTTCAAATTCCAAAGAATGCAGTCAAACTATTCTGGTTTGTGTTCCATTCACGACAAACACATCTGCTCATTCATATACACAAAAGCAGTTCACGTCGCTCGTAGGAGCTTAAACCAAAAACTGCACACCCTGGAAGCACTTCTATCACTAGAAGATGTAGATGTCTGTGCAGTCAAAGAAACCTGGTTCAAGGCCTCAGAGCACCCTTAGACTGCAAAATGAATGTGTGAAAACCAAAGGAGGCAGTGTTTCAATCTATATTAGAGATAAATTCACCTCCCATCTAGTTAGACTAGACAACTCCATGGAGTTACTCCAGGTCCAGGTTACAGTGGGTAAGACCCCTATTCAAGTCACAGCCAGTTATAGATCCCCCCTCAATGGGTTATGACACCCACAAAGCCTACTTGACCAAACTGGAGACAATCCAAATGTTACCAAACACACTGGCTGTGGGGGATTTAAATTATCCCACCATCAACTGGAAAACCTACACTAGCCTTAACTCACTAGCGCAGAAGTTCCCCGACTTTGTTAATTCAAATGCCCTGGAACAAACTGTCCATACCCTGACAAGGGGAACAAACATTCTGGATCTGGTCCTCACCAACATGTGAAACAGATGCACTGCCGCAACAGTCAAACCTTCATTAGTTAAAACTGACCACAAATAGGTTCATAGGTTCATAGGTTCATACTAGGCTATCTGCCCAAGGGCATTTATAAGCCTAGCCCATAGTTATTTGGCTTTCGCCACCCCTTTAGTTTGAATAAAACTATGCCTATTATTTTGCTGTGCCTCTGTCAAGCAGTGACACTGAAGTAATCCCTGGGGTATATCTGCGATCTCCCATCCATTGGTCAAGATTCCTCTTGAACAAGGCCAGCGAGGTGCTCTGCCTCACATGTACCGGGATTTTGTTCCACAGCATAGGGAGTCTCTGGGTGATGAATCTGTCCCTCCAGCACGTTCTATTAATTACCGTGTCAAGGTTTAAGTCTCCCGCCCTTGTGGTTCTGAGGGATCTAGATTTTTTGAGGTGAAGCATATTCATCAAATCAGGGTATGACATGGCCTTATATGTCAGGCACAGGTCACCTCTGAGCAAGAGGTATGAGACTGAATAGAGCTGGAGGTCTTTCAGTCGGGCAGCATAAGACATATTTTTGAGACCCTTTATCCTTTTGGTGAGGAACTTTTGGGGCCTTTCCAGCTGCTGCAGGTGTCGGGTCAGATACATTCATAATGGGGCATTGTACTCAATCATAGGTCTAATGAGTGATGAGTACAGGGGGACGATGACCTCCCTTGATCTAGATGTGAATCCCTTCATGATCAGGTGGGCAATGTAGAAGGTTTTCCTAACTACTTTAGCAACATGAGTGTCAAACGAAAGGCTACTGTCAACCTGGGTCCCCAGATCCCTAATGACGACTTCTGTGCTCAGTGGATTGCTACCTATATGGTAGCTAGGGGTAACCTTGTTTTTCCCGAAGGGTATGACTATGCATTTCTTGGCATTTAACTTTAGGCCATGGCTCTGGCACCAGTTATCCGTTTCTGTGAGGCCCTTCTGAAGGATATCTGTGTCAGATGTGTTTTCGACTATGGCGCCCAGTTTGCAGTCATCTGCAAACTTTGTCAGCCATAACCCTCCTGCGTTTGCTTGTACTTCAGAAAAGTAGATGCCGAACAAGAGTGGACCCAGGACTGAGCCCTGTGGGACACCACTTGTGACAGGCTTTGAGTCTGACATGGCTCCAGCAACTCTGACCCTGTGGGTTCTGTCACTTAGCCAGTTTGCAACCCATCTTGTGATGTATGGGTTTACATTCAAGCTGATGAGTTTTTCGATGATACCTGAGTGGGGTATTGTGTGTAAGGCCTTTGCCAGGTCAAGGTAGGCTGTATGGACTGCCTTTCCCTCATCAATGGCCTTGGTGACTGTCTCGAAAAAGTCAACCAAGTTTAAAAGGCATGATCTGCCTTTGACAAAGCCAAACTGGGTTGGATCCAAAGTCTGCAAGTTCCCTATGTCTTTATTTATGAGTTCCATTATGATCGTCTCCATGGCTTTGCAGATAAGGCTTGTCAAGCTAATGGGACGGTAATTTCCAGGGTCGGTGGAGGCACCGCCCTTGTGAAGTGGGACCACAGTCGCCATGCGTCACTCCTTGGGTACGTATCCTGAGGTGAGGCTAAGATTAAACAGCTGTCCTAACTGTGGGTTTAATTCCTCATTGAGTTCGTGGAGCACACAGCCGGGAACACCATCCGGTCCCATGATGCTGTGTTTTTTGCTTTGGAGAGAGCAGTTCTCACCTGGGCGTTGGAGATGTTTGAGGGGCTACAATCCTCTGGTATAGATGTCTCTCCTTTTGGGGGGGAGGGGGGGGAGAAGTTTGCACTGAACCTGTCAGCCAGTATGTTGGCAATGTGTGTAGGTTCAGTAATCTTCACATCATTTTGAACTAATTCTGAGCATATCTGGGAGTTTCCTCCTAGGTTTCTAACATAGCTAAAGAAGGCCTTATGATTGTCTTTTGAGTCCTTGGCAATTTTTCTCTCAAAATTTGCCTTGGATGATTTTATGAGAGCTCTTAGTTTTTTACTTATAGTGATCAAAGGTGTCTTACCTTTCAAGGATTTTGCTCCATCTTGTAGTAGCTTACTCCTTTTGTTGTAGAGCTTGTTTATGGCTGGGGTCCACCAGACTGGACGCTTGCCTTTGGTACAAAGAGTCTTAGTTTTGTTTGGGATTGCCTGATCCATGCAGTCCTGTAGGTGCTGGTAGAAGGCATTTGTAAGTGATTCAGCGGTTTGAGTAATGTTTACCACTGGCTCAGGGGCCTTAAAGGAGACCACACTAGTTTTTAGAAGTGTGAAGTCGGCTTTTGAGAAGTTTTTCACTGTGGTCTTTTTTATTTCAGGTGGGGTGGGATGAGGACCTCCAGCGAGATTAGTTTATGATCTGATCTCACCAGTGAGGGGTATACTTCCGGTGTTGAACATTGTGATCCCATGTTCGTGATGATGAGATCAAGTATGTTTTCTCCTCTTGTGGGGATGGTGACTAGTTGTTCCATGGCATTTGAGTTTATGAACTCCAGGAACCTTTGGGCTAGAGTGTTTGGGCTTGAGTAGTGTTCCCAGTCTATATTAGGGTAGTTGAAGTCACCTAGTATGATGGTGTTTGGAGATACATTTATCCCCTCCAATGTTTTCAGGAAGGCCATGTGAGGTTCCTGAGTTTGAGAGGGTGGCCTGTAACATGCTACAAATTGCAGAGCAGTCTTGCCTATGGTTAATTGCATCTGGATGGTCTCCGATGCATCGTGCGTTGCCACCAACCTTGAGGTGTGGGTGTCCTTTATGAATATGGACCCCCCCCCCCTCCTTTCTTGGTGTTGTCCGGATTTTGGGGCCGGAACGCATGATATGAGGTGAAACCTGATAGTGCTGGGGTGCTCTCAGGAGCCTTGAACCAGGTTTCTGTCACAGCACAGACATCGATGTTCTCCATACTGAGAAGGGCCTCGAGTGTGTGCATCTTGAGATTGAGACTTCTGGCATTGAGCAGCATTACCCTTAGTTTTTTCCTTTTTTGTGTTCTAGGGTGGTAGGTTTAGAATTTGAGCCTTGCCTAAAAAAGGCACTATGGGGGTGGCAAGAGCCTTTGCCAATATCCGGAAGCCTAGGGGTGACCGGTGCAAGCTGTCCCTTGCGAAGCAGCGTGGCTTGTCCAGCATGTCATCCCAGGCAGACAGACATTGGATCCCCTTTGAATGACACCAGAATTTAAGCCAATTATTAAAGCTGATCATCTTATCACTGTATTGTGGCATCATTCTAGGTGAAGGTAGGATACTGCTCAAGGTCAGGGTCATACCTGCCTGGGCTACATAATCAGAGAGCTCCTCAATGTCTCTTTTGAGCTGGCACCAACACCAGAACTCGCAAACGGTGAAATCAGACTGAAAAACTTCATCAAGGCAAATGATACCCTACTAGCTGACAGTATAAATGCAATGTGCCAATATCTACTACTACACTAGATATTTGGACGATGTGTTCATTATGTTTGATGGCACTATCAAAGACATTCCAAAGTTTATTGATTATTTGAATGCCTCTACGAACTTTTTATCCTTTACATATAGTTCAAGTACAGAGAACATAGCGTAACTGGATGTAGACTTATATAAAGATAGAGGGAACCAAGTGTTCAAAGCTAAGATTCACAGAAAATCCAATTCCTTTCTTCATTACACCAGTAGTCACCCTTATCAACAAAAGAAATCTGTTAAGGGCCAGTTGGTGAGGGCGGCCCGCATGGTTTCCGATGATGAAGAATTTTTTGTAGAATGTTTATGAAATGGGGGTACCCTAGGCAACTTTTAGAAGAGATGATATTGGAGGTCCAACACAAGAGAAACAATGGAGTATTTAGTCCAATACTTTCAACTAGGCATGTAACCCTCAACACTGTGACATCTTTAGTTGAGCGGAGCCAGTCATATAAAGCAAACCCACCCAAGGTGACTTTTATCACATCATTCAGTATCGATGCTAAGTTAGTACGACAGATTTTGTATAAAAATTGGACTCTACTTAGTTCAGATACAGATCTGACTTCTATTCTTGAATCCAGACCTAGAACTGTCTATAGAAGAGGGTAGGACCTTAAAAGTTTGTTAGAGAGGGGTAAGATCCCAGTTGCGAGAGCTCCAGGCATGTATAAATGCGAGTGCTGCTCTCAGTGTAGACTTATGGAGGTGGGTAATGCCTTCTCCATTAGAGGGAGAAAATATTAGATAAAAAAAGATTTAATTGTGCCACCAATGGAGTGGTCTTGGATTTGTCTTGCCACCTGTATGCTGAAGCTTACACTAAAGCCTGTACAATCACTTGCGTGAGTGAATAAACTCAGCTGTATCAGAAAGAATCAAAGCCAGGGCCCCAATTAAAAACAAGCTGCCACAGTGGACATTCAGCATCAACAAACATTACAATAAATGCAAAAAGTTGCTGCCCAACAAAACAAAAGTAAGGCCCCAACAATGGAAAAGCACCTTCCTCAGTCTCAACAGACAAATAAGACAACTTGTCAAATCTTCCAAGGGCTCCTTTGAGAGAAACTTAGCAAGTACAGCCAAGGATAACCATGAGGCCTTTTACAGCTATGTACTTAACCTAAAGGGTAGAACCCAAGCATGTGCAGAACTAGTGGCCAACAGTATCACACATACTGACCCCGCAGAGATAGCAAACCTGTTGTCGGATAGGTTTGGTGAAAATTTCACTAACTTATCCCCTCCTAACTTACAACAAATCTTCCCCCATCCCCCCTCCCACCCTACATATCTGAAGAGCAAGTCCTCAAAGCTTAGTCCAAGGAAAATACACAGCCTCTATGGGACCAGACAACATCCCAGGCTGTCTTCTAAACAGGCTAAAACATGAACTAGCATCACCACTAAGTACCCTTTCAATCATAGCCTAACCACAGGCTTTGTTTCTGTGGAATGGAGAACAGCAACAGTTATTCCCCTCCACAAAGGTGGCCTAGCAACAAACATGGGGAATCACAGACCCATAAGCTTGACCAGCCTCATCTGTAAGGCCATGAAACGTAACACTATTGACTTCATAAATAAAGACATAGGTGACCTCTAAACACTGGATCCTACCCGATTTGGCTTTGTGAAGTGCAGATCCTGCCTGTTAAAGCTGGTGGATTTCTTTGAAAATGTGACCAAGGCCATCGATGAGGGCAAATCTGTGCACATAGCATACTTTTACCTGGCAAAGGCTTAAAAAGGCCCTTGTGGTCGTTAGCCTAGTAAACACCTATGAACCCACATTCAGGCATTACCGATAAACTTAGCAAAATGAATGTAAACCCCTTCATTCTAAGATGGGTTGCCAACTGCCTTACAAACTGGACACACTATCAAAGTGGATGATTCCACAACAACCAGCAGACCAATTACCAGTGGGGTGCACAGGGGTCAGTGCTGGGTCCCCTACTGTTTGGTATATACCTCTCAGAAGTTCAGGTCAAAACTAAGGGGTTGTGGCTGACCAAGTTTGCAGATGACTTCAAACTAGGTGCAATCACTGAATCCCCAAATGATGCCAGTATATTCCAGGAGGGTCTCATGTAGACCAACAACTGGTGTATTAGTCACAGTCTCAAACTGACTGCAAAAAAATGCATCATTATTCCCTTTGGTAGAAACAATATCCCCTTACACTATCAAAACAACAACAATACCCTAAGTACCCATGAACTGGTAAGGGACCTGGGATCAGAAGTTTACTGCGGCCTTAACATGTGTCTACTGTAGTAAGGAAAGTTTACTATGTAGCACACTTGATTACAAAAGGCATCGCCTCGAGAGCAAAAGAAGTTATAACCTCCCATATACTCGGCACTTATCCGGCCCATAACTGATTATAATGCCCTGTTTGGCATGTACCGTACTAAGCACCTGCAGCAATTAGGGAGACTTCAGAGGTTTCTAACAAAGACCATCAAGGGGCTCCAGCATGTACCTTACACAGACCAACTAAAGTCCCTGTCACTATACTCCGTATCATATAGACTTCTTAGGGGAAACTTATGCCTGGCCTACAGAGCAATCCAAGACCAAAACCTAATGAATTTGCTGCATATTCGTAAATCAGCGGGGACTAGGACTACCTGTTCCAGGGAACTAAATATGGCCTATGACTAAATAAGACATACTGAGGAGAAAGATTTATCTCCCAGTGACTGCCATGTCTTTGTAAACAGAGCATCTCTAGGACACTATTCAAGAGGAACCTGGATGAATGGATGGAGCACCGTAAATTCTTACCAGGGATAGTGCCCACAACCCTCCTGGACATCATGGGCATAATCACAAAATACAATCTTGGGTACTGACTAGCATTTCTATGGTATTACATTTGGATGAAACAGCTAGGCTTAAAATGACCTCCAGGTTGATAGCCTAGTAATCTCCAATGATCCTATGATTCAGATTCCCAGCTATCATTCACTAAAAATGTAAGGTGTAATAACATCTAAAATGCAGAAGTGTTTCATTCTGAATATCATTTTTTTCAATCTGCTGCCATAGAGGATGTTCAGCAGTTGACAGGTATGCTAAGGATGACCTTCATAGTTAACCTATTTTTTGACTATTCCCAAATGTAGTTCTCCATTATGGGTAGATACCATTTTACTGACATCAACAGTGAAGAGCTCCATGTCTCTGTAAGCTATTCTGTGACTTTGAAGTTCAGATACTGCCTTTAACTGCTGATTTAGGAATAGAGTACAAACCAGGGCCTGCACGTTTTTCAACATTCCTTTTATAGTCAAATTGCCGAGTATTTTAAAAGAAACAAGTAGGTAAGATTAGACTGGTTACCTTAAGAGTATTTTTGTAAATGGCTGTGAGGATGTGTGTGATTGTTGGTAAGGGGGTGGGGGGGGGGGCATTACTTACAAGTCTTCCATAACTTCACACTATTGTACTAATAAATTTTCCATTTGGCTAATACGTGATGCTTCTGAAAATCAGAATCATCATATCAGAATTGTAACTGCACCTGGTCTAAGATTATTCTGAGGTGAGAATGGATTTTAGAATACTTTGATTGCACTTCATTTTATATTCACAGCTGCAGCAAATTGTGATTGATGCCTGTCACCCATGAGAAATTTACATAAAGGAGTAAAAATACAGGCTCAGAACTATGCAGATTTGTGGCACACATTATGCTGTTTTTTTACTCCTAAGCTTTGCAAAATGCATTTTGTTTATAATTGCAATTAAAAACAATGTGGAGTGAGTCATGGTGCGTTAACTCACGTACTTATCTTTCTCTAATCAGTGAAGTGGTAGGAGTCAGACTCAGCTGAAAGGAAGACATGCCACTGTTAACTCAAACAACTGTAGTTTTCAGAGTACTTCCTTTAAAATTGTATTTGACAGACTATCTTGTATACACAGAATTTAATTTGTATAGAAATGCTGATAATACTGAAATATGTATTTACATTCAGAGAATCACTCTGATGCGTACATTAGCATGGGCAGCCATGTTAGTTAACAGAGCTGAAAAGCTGCAGCCCTCCACTGCAGTCAATGGGAGAGAGAGCGTAAAAAGTAAGATCAGGTAACCATCTGCAGAAAGTGGTGTGTGCGCGCGCGCGCAGCGGTATGAGTGGTCTTGGGTGCATGTGTGTGTAACTAGGTGGTCACAGTAGGGGGTTAGTTGGGAACAGGTACAGTAGGAGTGTGTACACACACACACACACACACACACACACACACACACACACACAAAGTATTAATGGGTGAATGGGTGAGTATGACTGTGACTGCGATTAGATGGGGGGCTAATGTATGGTGTGTGTGTGTGTGTGTGTGTGTGTGTGTGCGCACGCATGCGCTAACAAGCAAAGCCTGTAATACTTGGGAGGAGGGCATTAGACAACAATAACCTTTAAATATTACTGTAAAACACATGAGAAGTTAATAGAACAGCAAATATTGCAGCATGGTTTTCCGAACAATAAGTATGGGGGAGAACACTAGGCACCAGGGACACACACTAAACACTACCCTAAGTCACTTACAAATTAATAGAAAAACATGTTTTGCAAAGCATGTTTAAACAAGAAGCAGCGGGGGGGGGGCACTAAACACTCTTTACACAGTACTTGAAGGCAAGTAAAAAGTGAATACAGCATCAGGTCTGGCATCACGATGCATTACCTGTACAGTAAGCAGTCTGAAATTGTAATGAATGGCATTAGTGACTGAGAGTTATGAGGGATAAGAAGCAAAATCAGGGACCTTTGAAAAAGATGGGTTACCATACCACACGGGGGCCATGTTCAAGGCTTCTGGACAATGACTGAAGGAGCACTAGATGACACCAGGGAGACTTTATATATTACTCTAAATCACTTAAACAGTTGACAGAGCAATGAGTCTTGCATTACAATGCAGTTTCTGAACAAGAAGAATGAAACTCTAATGCTGGGCATTACTGTCTGACTGTAATCATCCATGATTTACAAGGGAATCTAAGGGACATTCTCTAAACTCAGGGACAGTTGAGAGGGAGAAGTGGGTGGGTAGACAGATGTGTGCACACACACATATGGGAGAGTTAATGGGGACTGCCCTTGTCAATGCTATGCAAGGGTCACCACTGGCGATTATTCATTGACATTGTACTCATTTTCAGCAGAGAAAAGCTCTGACAAATACCATTAGAAGTAACATAACATTAAGTAACACATTACATCGAAAAACAATTTATATTGAATAAGCAGAAAAAATACAGTAATTACTATTTACATTCTATAATATACAGTAAAATGATATAAAACATTTAGCAATCAGAAATACAAATAAAATTAAAACTTAAAGAGTAAGGTAAGGATTTAAAAAACAATAAATGTAAAAGGGCGGTAGCAATAGTCTGCGAAAGGGATAGCAGATGTTACAGTAGTACTAGGAAGAGGTTGTTGGAATAGAGATAGTAAGAAAAATAACTGTAGTGAGGGGATAATGGGAGAGTACGTCTAAAATCAGAAAAGGGGGTTGTCGATGGTAGGACTATTGTGAGGGTGATAGGGGCAGGGCATTCCAGGTTTTTGCCACCGAGTAGGAGTATAGGCTTTATCCAGCTGCTTTTTTTTGTTTGTTTTACAAAAAAAGGCCTTCCTGGAATGTAGATGTGGAATATAGAGTTAAAGGAAGGGCAGGCTGCAGGTTTATACATTATGTTGTGTGCAGTAATAAGCTGAAGGTAGCTAAAGTGATGCGGTAATTCAAGCCATCTAAGGGAGTTCTGATCTGTGCAATGATGAGTGAAATCTGTTCAGCCAGTTGAAAATTTAGCAATTTTATTGTGGCATGATTGTAGCTTAGTTTTGAATGTGGTCTGTAAATTGTTAAGTATAGGGGCGCCATATAGAAGTGAAGGTAGTTGATTTTGGCAAGGGTGGTTTTAGTGGACATATTAAAAAAGTGTTTGTGCCTGTAAAGCATCCCTAGCTTCTGTTTTTTTTATATTATTATTACAGATGTGAAGATCAAATGTAAAGTTTTCATCTATTGTTACTCCTAATAGTTTGGTGTGTGAAACTACTTCAATTTTTGTATTTTTTGGGAGAGAGTTTTGAAATCGATTTTATCTAGAGAATTATGGATGAAAAGGAGGAGCTAATTTTTTTAGTGTTAGGTAGCTGCTGTGCATTACCGAGCCAGGTCTCGATGGAACTGAAGGCTTCCTGGGTCATTTATCTACACTGTAGTACACTGTTAGAGAAGGAGATAATAGCTGAGTCGTCTGCATATTGGATTAAGGAGCTTTAATCAATAAGAGGTATGAAGGTTGTCTTTATATGAAAATATTAAAAAGGAGGGGGACCAAGGATGGAACCTTGAGGAACCCCAGTCTTGTTATTGAAGTATGGGGAGAAGAAGCCTTGCCAATTTACGTATTGCTGTCTACTGTATAGGTAGCTAGTAAACCACTGTGGGCATGATGTTGAAAGACCAAGCACAGACAGATGTTGTAGAGTTTGGGGTGAGAAACAGTGTTGAAAGCCTTGGACAAGTCAAGAAATAGTGCTGAGACAAGTTTTCCAGAGTCTTTTGCTTCATTGACAGTACCCATGAAGAATATTAATGCTGTTGATGTTCTGTTAGAAGACCTAAAGCAGTGTTGAGTGGAGGTTAGTAGTTGAATGTGGAGAAGATGACTGAGGAATTGTTTATGTACACTTTTTTTCTAAAAGTTTAGAGAGAGAGGGCAGGACAGCAATGGAACGGTATTTACAGGAATTATGAATTACTTTTTCCATAAGGAAGGGACATAAAATTCATTGATGGATGTACTGATAAGAATGTTAATAGGCAATGGCATCCACAGCTGTTTTTAGATTTTCAGTTGGAAGACTGTCTGGTTGTTTGTAGAGCCAGAGGAGGGTTTGATCTTCAGTAGAAGATTTCTTATGAGGTTAGTGGGAACAGGTTGAAATGTGAAAGTAGGAGAAAGTGTGAATAAAGTGTGTGTGGTTTCCAGTTAGTGAGATGTAAGTGTAGAGTTATTTGTAGTATTCTGGGTATGGGGTGTATTGAGAATAGGATTAGTAGAGTGTAGCGAGCAAGGGATGGCAGGGTGGCTAGGGTTAGAGATAAGACTCTATTTGCTTTCAGTAAAATAGGTATTGAATATCTCTGCAATTTGAGGAAAAGATTTATGAGGAGATGGACTGGGATCACATTTGGATCCAAGGTTAAGTAATGAAGAAATGGAAGACCAGGATTTTTTGGGGTTATGATTGTGGTTGGTTTGTAGTTTAATACAATTTTTTTCCTTAAGTATTTGTTTTTTAACTAGATTACACAGCTGCCTTCCGTTTTTTAAATATGCATCAGTTTTATTCTTTAGCCACTCCCAATTTGTCATTAAATATGTTTTGCGTTTTGTCAGCCAAGGTGCATGGTGGCTTTGTTTTTTTTTTTTTTTTCTGTTCAAAGGGGAGCTATGCAATTTATAATATCTAGAAATGTATAATATCTAGAAATTCATGTTGGTGTGAATGACCTGAGACATACCTCCCTGGACTACATGAAGAGAGATATGGAAGAACTCTCTGATCATGTAGCCCAGGCGGGTATGACCCTGACCCTGAGTAGCATCCTGCCCTCAGCAAGAATGATACCGCAGTATAAAGAAAAAAATATCAATTTCAACAATTGACTAAAGCTCCTGGTGTCATTCAAAGGGGATCCAGTGTCTGTCAGCCTAGGACAACATGTTCGACAGGCCTCGTTGCTTCACAAGAGACGGCTCCCACCTGTCACCCTTAGGCTTTCGAATACTGGCCAAGGCTCTTGCTGCCCCCATAGTGCCTTTTTTAGGCAAGGCTCAAAAGTCAAACCCACCTCCATAAACAGCACAAATAAAAAAAATGAGGGTTATGTTACTCAATGCCAGGAGTTTAAATCTCAAAATGCACCTGCTCGAAGCACTCCTCAGTATGAACGTCGACATCTGTGCAGAAACTGAAACCTGGCTCAAGGTTCCACAGTGCACCCCAGCACTACCGGGCTACAACTCGTACCATACATTTCGGCCACAGAACATGGACCGAAACACAAAAGGGGGGGGTGTATCCATATTCATCAAGGATACCTACACCTCCAGGTTAGTGGCACAGCATGATACCCCTGAGATCATCCATGTGCAACTAACATCAGGCAAATCTGAAATGCAAATTGTGGCCTGTTACAGATCACCCTCCAAGACCCAGGACCACCACTCCACCTTTCTGGAGACACTGGAAAACATGAAGGTCCTACCGAACACCCTGATATTGGGCAATTTCAATTACCCTACCATTAACTGGGAAAACTACTCAAGTACAAACTCCCAGGTCCAGCGCTTCCTGGAATTTATCAACTCAAATGCCCTGGATCAGCTGGTAAACTCCCCTACCAGAGGTGAAAACATATTGGACCTGGTCATCACCAACATGGGCGACAGGTGTTCCACACCGGAGGTCAACCTGTCACTGGTTAGATGAGACCATAAACTAATCACTCTGGATGTCCACACCACACCACCACCTCCAACCAAGGAAACCACAGTGAAAAACATTTCTATAGCAAACTTCACCTTACTTATGACAGAGATGGTAGGTTTCACAGTCCCCACGTTAAAGGATAACAGTGTCCAAGATGCAGGAACCTTTACAGATGCACTCTATGACCACCTACAAGGATGCATGGATCATGTTATCCCTAGCAAAACCAAGACTCACTCCCCTAAGAGAAGGAAACCAGTCTGGTGGACCCCTGCCATAAACAGGCTATACAATCGAAGGAGGAAACTAGTTAAAAAAAAAGCAAATCCCAAGAAGGAAAGACATCCCTGATCAGTATCAGTAAGAAACTAAGGTCCCTCATAAAATCCTCCAAGGCTAACTTCAAAAGAAAAATAGCCAAGGATTTGAAAGATAACCACAAAGCCTTCTTCAGCTATGTCAAGAATCTAAGTGGCAACTCGCAGATATGCTCTGAGCTAGTGCAAAATAGCACAAAATATACTGAACCCACTGACATTGCCAACACCCTGGCAGATAGATTCAGTGCAAACGTCACCCCCTCTCACCCTCAAAAGGGCCCACAACAATACCGGAAAAGTGTAGTGTCCCGGAAACCACAGACGCACAGGTGAAAACAGCCCTTTCAAAAGCCAAAAGCACAGCGTCAGTGGGGCCAGATGGTGTCCCAGGCAGTCTTGCACGAACTACAGAACGAACTAACCCCCCAACTAAACACACTGGTCAACCTCAGCCTCTCCACAGGCTACGTGCCCATAGAATGGCGCACAGCAACAGTTATTCTGCTCCACAAAGGAGGGGCCACAACTGACCCTGGTAACTATTGCCCCATAATCCTAGCCTGGTCTTCAAGGCTATGGAGTGCATCATCATTGAACTCATTAACAAAGACATTGGGAACCTCCAATCACTTGACACGACCCAGTTCGGCTTTGTTAAGGGCAGATCATGCCTACTAAACCTGGTTGACTTCTTCGAGACAGACAGTCACTAAGGCCATAGATGAGGGGAAGGTAGTTCACACAGCCTACCTTGACCTCGCCAAGGCTTTTGACACCATTTTCCACTCAGGAATTATAGAAAAACTCACCAGCCTGAACATAAACCCCTAAGTCACGAGATGGGCTGCCAACTGGCTTACAGACAAAACTCCACTAACCAAGTTCGCCGATGACTGCAAACTGGGAGCCATAATTGACTCTCCGGCTGACACGGACATTCTCCAAAAGGGCCTCACTGAGATGGACACCTGGTGTCAAAGTCATGGTCTCAAGCTAAATCCCAAAAAACGCATAGTCATCCCGTTTGGGAAAAACAAAACACCCACGAATTACCACATAGGTGGCAGCCCCCTTAATACAGAAGAGGTAATAAGAGATCTGGGGACCCAGGTAGATAGTAATCTCTCCTTTGACAATCATATTGCCAAAGTAGTTAGGAAATCCTTCTATGTAGCCCATCTAATTACTAAAGGGTTCGCATCTAGAAATAAAGAGGTTATAGTGCCCCTCTACTCGTCACTCATCAGACCCATCATAGAGTACAATTCCCATTTAGGATGTACCTCAGAAGACACTTCCACCAGCTGGAAAGACCACAAAAGTACCTCACCAAGAGGATTACTGGCCTTCATATGTCCTATGCAGCCCAACTGGAAAATCTCCAGCTGTACTCAGTGGCATATCGCTTACTCAGTGGTGATCTCTGCCTGACTTACAAAGCCATGTTCAACTCAGAATTGATGGACATGCTCCACCTAAAGAAATCCAAGTCACTGCGAGCCACTCCCTCTAGTGAGCTAAACCTCGCCACAACAATAAATAGAACATGCTGGAGGGACAGATTCCTGTCACAGAGGCTCCCCATGCTTTGGAACAAAATTCCTAACTACATTAGGCAGAGCCCCTCGCTAACCCTCTTCAAGAGAAACCCTGACGAGTGGATGGGTAACGGAAAATACACCCCTGTGATCACTTCATTGGCTCTTCTTGACAGACGCTCAGTTAATTAATCAATGGGGTGGCGAAAGCTGACACACACTGGCTAGGCTTATAAATGCCCTCGGGCAGAAACCCTAGTACCTACCTATGAACCTATGTTCCATTAAAGTAGTTTAGTGCGTTATCTGTAAGTAGAGTTTTTAGAATGGACGAGTTTAGGGAGTTTCTTAACTTTAACCTATCTAACTATAACCTACAGATGTTCATAATCGACATAGTGATGCTCTTTATCCAAATGTGATACAGTTCTATGGGTGTATGCTGCCAGATGGTCACTTTGTGTGTCAAGATGAGTATCCAGTTTCCTGTACTTATTTGGGTCTGAGGCCATAATCCAACCAAGGATAGAGTCTCGATTGTGATTTTTTGAAATCTAGTCTGAGACCATAATCCAACCAAGGATAGAGTCTTGATTGTGATTTTTTGAAATCTAGTAGGTGATGTGAGGAGTTGTGTGAAGCCAAAAAGAATCATACTTGAGGTTAGGAAATCAGATGTAAACTTTTGCCAATTAATATTAATGTTGCCTAAGATGATAGTTTCATTACTGACAGTACTGTATTAGAAAGCCAGAATATGACATCTTCAAGGATTGGGATATCACTACCAGGGGGATATACAAAATGGTGATGCATAATATTTTAGTTTTATTTAACTTAAAGGTTATAAGAATTTCTGCAGTGCTAAATTTTGGAATAAGCTTAGAGTAGTGTGCGTGTAGGAGTTAAGGTAAAGTAATGCTATTCCACCTGCTTTTTATGTGGTCCATCTGCTCTGATTATGTTATAGCCAGGGGGTAGTAGTTCAGAGACCTGTATATTTCATTTAGGCCAGGTCTCTGTGACTGCTAAGACATCTGAGGTGCATTGTGATATTCAAGCATGAAGGCGTGTTATTTTGTTACAGACACTGTACAGTTTTAATGTAATTGGATTTAGTATCGGAGGGTAAGGGTTTTGAAGGAAGGTTCAGCTTGGGTGGATGTCTCCATACTAGGATATAACTGAGAAATGGAAGAAGTAGAATGCATCAGTGAAAGCAGTTTTTAGTTTGAAGAAGAATGGGATTGGATTTAAGGTTAGGATGTAAAACTTTTAATTTTAAGTAGTGTGTAAGGTTTATGTTAAATAGGCTAAACAGATATCTGATTAACTCTTTGATAGGTTCAAACTGATGACAGCCATCTTGATGTTTTTTGTGCTCATGTTCATTACAGTTGAGTAAAGTGATATAGTATGTATAAGGAGAGGGAGTGATAGAGTGAGGCAGGACAGAAGCAACATACTAGTTTTAGAAAATAACATTATAGTGTGGGGTACTTTAGGCAGTAGTCTTGTAAAAGAGTGATGCTGGGAGGGGAGGGATTAAAGATAAGGATGATGTGGAGGCAGTGCGGTTTCAGATGAGTGAGATATAAGTGTAGAGTTATTTGCAGTGTGAGGTACATTAGGTGGCAGTCTTGTTAAAGACAGATGCTGACAGGGAGGGATTAAAGATAGGGATGATGTGGAGGTGGAGCAAAAGAAAGCAAAGTATGGTGTGTGCAATGGGTTAATTAGGTATCTGAAGGGACAGAAGGGAGTGTGAAAGTAGGTTGTAGTGGAGTGTGTGGGAATTAGGGGTAGGGTAGTGTAGCACAGTGAGCCTGAGAGGAGCAAGGACAAACAGACTGGGATGCTCACGGCTAAAAAGTAATCATATAAATAAAAAAATCAGCAAGGTACCATGTCTGAACTGTATGTCTATCATGGACTAACAGATTATATTTAAGAACAGTTTGCTGTATCTAGTAGGTCTAACCGAGAAAGCTGTATATTAAGTGGTAATAACAGGGAGTACTTAGTATAGTGGCTGAAAATTATAACTGTGCTATTTGAATTTATTACAGAGTAACAGGCTAAATGTTACTCTACTTAGGAATGTCTCTCTGACAGCAACAGAAGGAATATAGTTGGTTGTACTATCCTACTACAGCATTCGGTGCTTATTTAAAAAAATACCTCCTAAGTAGGGAAGATTTAATACTGGCTACGTTCCATAGGTGAGTGCAATCCGATTGAAAAGTATAATTTGGGAAAACCATGTATTACTACCAACATTAAACAGCCCTATTATTTGTAAGTTACTTAGGAGAAACATACATATCAGTGTGACTGCGCTGCCTTCACTATCTTGAGTGAAAGAGCTGTATAGATAGGAGTCTTTCAGTTTTCTGCTTGTTGTTGCTGGATGCAGGGTTTTCACCTTGAATGGGCTGGAGGATGGCAGTTGGTCAGAGAGGACTGAAATTAATGCAAATCAGTGTGACTGTGCTGCCTTGATCACCCTTGAGTGAAGGAGCTGTGTAAATACGAGTCTTTCAGACTTCTGCTTGTTACCGTTGGATGCAGAACATTCACTTTGAATGGGCTGGAGGACAGCATTTGTTCAGAGAACACAGTACTTGTGCAGAACACAGTAGCTGGGATAAGTCATGGTAATCTCTAACTAGAACAGAGTCAGGAAAGGGCTGATTAGCACTAGTAATACGACTGCAAGATTCATAGACATGTATATTAGCCAATAATGAGTCCTTTCTTCACTGTGACTAAACATGTCTCCGAATCACATTTTCTGTGATTGCGCACTTTTGGCTACAACAGTTGGAGCATGCAGTGGGGTTTTCTGAATCCCAGCGTTGATTTGCTTGAGGTAAAAAATCCAAACATTACATCATTTTGTGGTATAACTAAACTACATTTAAACACATATAAACATTAGCACGAAATAAAAAAGTCCAGAACCAATAAAACCAAGGAATTAGACCATGGTATTGCACCAAAACACACACAGTTTAATAAGATTTAGCGCTTTTGTCCCAGTGATATGGACTTCATCAGAATAATTAAATCACATTGACCACAAAAATGTATACATATAAAAAAGTCACATGCTCTTAGGCAATGGCATAATGGGACAGTTCAGTAAGCTTGTTAATTAATTCATTAAAATGTATTGTCACTTTACAGACAATGCATTTCTTGTGTGAGGTGAGGGTGGCATTAAGTCAAGAGAATTTTATGAATAAGTGAAAATTTAAAGTTTTACAAAAATCAAAAATAAAATAAAATACAAAATGGAACGGCATATAAAAGGCAGAATTTTGTATTTAATGGTTACAAACCAGCAAGAATTAGTTAATATTACATCAAAGTCATTACAATCATCAGCCCCCTTTTTTCCCATTTTTTCTACATGGGGTTGGGGTATCGTGTTAGCTGTTGCCAACTCTCTTGATTCAGTGCACACTCCTGCCTTCTTCAATACTCTTGCTTGACTGCTACAGATTTTCCTTCACACAATCCATCCCTCTCTTTGCTGGATGTCCTCGCTTCTTCTTACCTTTTTTCTGTCTGTCTCAAATCTTCTTCTTTTCTGCACATGTCCAAACCACCATAATCTGTTCTCTTTGATCTTTTTTGCAGTTGGAGCTACTTTGGCTTCTGCTCTTATGTCCTCATTTCTTCATGTGTCTCACAGTGTGCATCCTACCACCCTTCTCAGGCACTTCATATTTCCATCACCTCTAACTTCTTCAACTGTTCTGCCTTTACTGCCCAGGTTTCTGTACCATACAGTAGTACTGGTCACACCACTGTCTTGCACACCTTACCTTTCAGCTTCTTTGGCATTCTTCTGTCATAGACTACAGCTGACACTCTATGCCAGTTGGCTGCAGACCCTCTGATTCTAGCTTTGACCTCTTCATTTAGATATCCTTCTCCTCAACCACCCATCCCAGATACCTGAAGCTGTTTACCTGTTGCACTATCTTCCCTTCTATCTCTATTCTTAGCTTCTTCTGATTTCCCCAATTTGCTGCCATTACCACCATCTCATCTGTGCTTAGTTTCATCCCATGTGATTTCAGTTTTGCATTCCATTCTCCTATCCTTTGCTGAAGTTCTAGCTCAGAGTCTGCCTATAATACCACATCGTCTGCATACAACAACTTTGTTGCTCTGCCCCCTGAGACCTGTTTGCTAATGTAGTTTATCACCAGTACGAACAGCAGTGGGCACAGAGCTGAACCCTGGTGCATCCCCATTCCCAATGGAAACCCCTCTGTGAGGCCGAACACTGCTCCCACTTGAGTCATTGGGTCCTTTTACACAGCCTGTACTATTTCTACCAATGTTTATGGGACTTCAAACCACCACAGTACTGCCCAGATTAGCTTTCTTGGGACCTCGTCATATGCCTTCTCCAAGTCTAGGAATGCCCAGTTGGACTCTCTCCTCATCTATAGTTTCTTCTCAAGTATTTATCTCTCTGCAAACATCGGGTCAATTGTGCTGCATCCTAATCTGAATCCGAACTGCTCATCTCCCATCTTATATTCTACTACTCTGCATATCCATTTATCAATCACCCTCTCCAGAACTTTCAAGCAATGTGATAGGAGTTTGATGCCTCTGTACTGTCCACAGTTGTGGATATCTCCTTTGCTCTTGTGCACTGGCATGAGTATGCTTATTCTCCAGTCATCTGGGATACACCTTTCTCTCCACACTGCTACTAATTCCTTCAGGAGCCATTTCTTCCCTATGTCACCCAGCATCTTTATTATATCTGCTGTGACCTCATTTGAGCCTGCTGATTTCCCTGACTTCATTTTCCTTGGTGCTGTTCTTACTTCTTCTAGGGTGGACTCCTCCTCTTCTCTCATCGTAGGCTGTTAATGGGGCAGTGCAGCTTCTGTGGAGTTTTCTTCATTCAGAAGCTGCTGAAAATACTCCTATCTGCCTTTGATGTCCTACAGACTGTTGAGCAGGTTGTTGCTGGCATCCCTTATGAAGGGTGTCTATCTTCTTTATATTTCTGTTTTTGCCTTGCAACCTCATATAGTTTCTTTATGCCACTTACTGAGTCACTTTCCAGAAGCTAGTAGAGTGCCTCCGATGCCCTGTTCTTTGCTACTGCAACTTCTTTCTTAGCTTCTTTGTTAGCCAACCAGTAGTCTTTCCAAGCCTGGTCAATCTTTTCTCTCTCCCACTTCTTCCTGCACTCCTCCTTTCTTTTGATGACTTCCTGGACTTCTGCATTCCATCACCAGCTTTCCTTATGCACCTTATTTCCATACCTGGCTTGGCCACATATTTTTTCTGTAGTCCAAACACATGCTGTTTTTAGGCGCTGCCATTCTTGCTCAACTCAAACTATTTCCTCCTCTTCATGGGGTGATAGAGCCCTGAGTAATTCCTTGAACTGTTGTACTTTCTCTTCAGTCAACTTCCAGGTCTTCCGCCTGGTTTCTCTTGACCTTAGAGCTTTCTCTGACCACTGCTTGTAGCTGATTGTAGCAACTAGTGGTTTACGGTGTGGGCTGACTGTTTCACCGGGGATGACGTTGCAATCATGGATTCTACCCTAGTGCCTTTTCCTTACTAGAAGGAAGTCGGCCTGAGTTGCATGTTGGCTACTCTTGTATGTGATCTTGTGACTGTCTCTCTTACTGAACCATGTGTTGGCTACTATCAAGCCATTTGCCAGACAGAAGTCCAGAATGGCTTCTGCTTCTTTATTCCTGTTGACCCACCCATGTGGACCCAGGCAGTCCTCATATCCTGTTCTGTCTGTCCTGATATGTATATTCAAGTCACCCATTATCAACACCAATTCACATTGTCCAGCTTTATCCAGTAGGTCCTGCAACTGCTGTCTAAATGCACTCTTTTCCTCACTATCACAACCTGCTGTGGGGCACAGGCTGAGATTACGAATACTGCCCTATCATTACACTGGAGTCTGACTGCCATGAGTCTGTCATTAATTCTGATGATATCCCTCACTGCCTTCTGAAGCCTCTCTCTAACCACAATTCCTACACCATTTCTAGCATGTCCCCCCTCCTGAGTAGTATAGTCTGCATCCCAAGCCCAGTGACTTTGCTGCACTGCCCTTCCATCTCATCTCTTGGATACATAGGATGTCCAGCCACCTCCGTATCATCATGTCATCCACTTCCAAGCTGCGTCCAGTCAGTGAACCTACATTAAGCGTGCAATTCTCAGTTCATGTTTGGCAGGCTGGTTGGTTTCATGTCCAGCTTTCACTCTCAGCTATTCCAGGCTCCGCAACTAGACACCAGCTGGCCAGTAGCATATTGACTCAGGGATGCTGGGCTTTATGGCGGGCGCACACTGGCCAATAGGGGCAAATATAAACTCCCACAGTTAGCAAGGGTCCCTGGCATAGGTCAGAGTAGGCTGGGTCATCAACCCACTTATCACCGGTAACTACCCATGCCCATTTTGGCGACATTAGTCAAAATGACTGAATCACATACAGCCATATGTTACACCATCAAATGGCTAGTCCTGTCACGGCGCGCAGCCTGTGATCTGTGTTCTCCTATCTTGAAGATAATGCACACCAGAATAGATGCCCAAAGCTGTACAACTCTTCTCCTTATAGAGCACCATGTTGTGTCTGTGCTGCTGCCCACAGCTCCATTCATTAGTGAGTTTAAGATGGATACCCTCAGTATGTTTTTTGGACTTGGAAGAAGCACCACAGAGACACAGGGAGAACGTGCAAACTCCAAATATGCATTGTTCAGAGGTCAGGATCGAACCTTGTACCTTGTGCATGGGAGGTGAAGACCTTAAACATTATGCCAGCTGGTGGTTGTTTATGTTTTTTGTGCTGAAGAGAGTACATCTGAATAAAAGGAAGTGATATACAGATATCATGCTTAGCAGAAGCAGTGGCAAATTTGGGTGGGGGCATATATTGCACCATGCTTGAATAAACATGCTAGTATCAAACCTGAATTAAAATGAAGGTTTAAAGTGACATGTTTAGAAACGTTTTTAATTTGATGACATCTTACAGGGTTTTAATGGCTATAAATAGTATAAAGTATTCTGTGTCATATCATGTGGCATACTTCTTAAATGTATTTAAAGTATAGGTTTTTAATGTAATAAGTCTTATGAAGTCCAAAAGTAATTTGTGGACAAAAGTGCTAACACACATTTAATGGAAGTTTGTTTTAACACCACCTTTCTCAGCATACCTCTTAACTGTCCAGATTTTTGCATCATAGTTTTGGCCTGTTATTCATACAAATTGTGATTTTTTTTTTAGAAATCATTGAGGACTGAAGTCACTAAATAATGGCAGACATTTGAGGCTCAGAATTCATACCCTTCAGAACATGTATGCTAATGTATAACCAGTTATTCTAACAGCTTTCTAGGTTACTAAGAGAAATATTTAAAAATTGCCCCAATTTTTGGTCCTTTGTCCCCCACTATTTTTGTCTTTGTCCACATTTCTTGCACTAACAAGTTGTGAGGTATGCCTCATAGTTTTTTCCTGATATTTTTGGTAAAGTATGAAGCTGCAAGTTGCAATAGGAGAAGTTTGTTTTATTTTATTTATTTATTTTTTGTGAAATAACTCAATTAAAGAAAAAATAATACAAGAAAATGCAAAACAAGGTCATGGTGGAATGCAAACGGTAACTTGCTAATGGCACAAAGCAATTACTGAAAACTAAACTAACAGCCATCTCTAAGCTAGCCAAATTCTCATCCAAAGTAAAAATTAAAGATCAGACCTGATTGTGAGAGGCAATATATGCTAAAAGGTAACACAAAAACTTGAAAACACCAGGATCCACAGTAAAATGTGGCTGCACTTCTCTAGCAATAAAAGAAATATGAACTAGCAAGGGAGTGTGCTGAGCATTTCAGGACAGAAGAAAGCTAAAGCCTAGGAGAGGCTTTTGTCAGTGCAGACAGGGATATCGCTGGTGGCAAAGTCCTACTTGTTGTTTAACCTTTCTTTAAAGTATTGGAGAGGTTATAATTATTTGATAAAGAGTTGATGTTGCAAGCTAACTAGAATATGAGGATTATTATTACCAAACAGCTTAATTTATACTTCCTCATGAAATACAAAAGACATCTCTGAAATACTGACTTGATTACAAGCCTTGCTCTGTTATATACTGGTGAATAATTTGTATAGGAATTTTACTGAATAAATGTAATATAAAATGTTACTTCTTAGACCATCCACTCAATATAATTAAGTTAGAGCCATTTTGTTTATTTAGTTATTTGGCACATAAATCAAACAAAATAGAGATGAAGTGGTTGTATTACACTAAAGCAAAAGCAGCATATTCAAGAGCACTTGAAAAAAACATTATGGCTTTTACCTAGTTAAATTATCTGTGCAGGTATGATCAGCATTTTTTATTATGCTGGTACTCATTTCAATCACAAAGGCAAAGTACTTTGAAATATTGCATTGGGAATAAATATGCTACAGAACAAAAGCAGCCACAATACAGACTTAACGTACTTTGAACAGAACATTCCCCTTCCATGACAGTAAAAAATGTAAAAATAACTAAGAAAACTAAACTACAGAAAAAAAAAGGAGAAAACACATGAAGGGAGAAGAGATGGTAGTTCCAGGTGGGTGTACATTCATAATGGGCTTGGATGAGGGGATATGGCTTGCAGATTCCAAGCCACTGATGATGAACTAAAGGAGCCATGTCTGTGAGATGAACACGCATATGCCATGTGGAGTGTATGGAATGCCCATACAGAGATGCTGGTGCCCACATCAGCCAATGAGGGGCAATCTTACTGCCATTCTAAGAGAAAACACCAAAACTCTGCATGCATGATTGCTTATGCGATTAACACTCACCTACAGGGTGAATGAGGACCCTGTAGGTGAGTGTTAATCGCATAAGCAATCATGCATGCAGATTTTTGGTGTTTTCTCTTAGAATGGCAGTAAGCCGAATGACAGAGAAGCTTGATGGTCAGCAGGCAGTCGTTAAAACAAAGTAAATGCTTGATGGAAATATGAAAATTAACTTGATAGTAAACTATTAGAAATCACAACATGTGAGAGAAACAATGCAGGACAAAAATCATGAACAGAAACATGACAATACAAAATAAAACAAAGACAAAATGAAATCTGTCAGATCAAAGCAAACAGAAAATAACACTGCCTCTTTAGTCGCAGGCCAGACTTCCAGCTCGCCACCATTAGCTATTCAGACAAGATGAAAGTCAAGATATAGCTCTGCTTGCTCTCCTTTAGCAGCCATTGTAACAACTGGAAAAGGTCACAAAATAGACACATGTATGTCTAATGTATCTTCCCAGCTACTTTACACATGCACAAAAATAAAAAGCTAGCAAAGCAATCTGCCACTTACTAATCATAAAAATGTACAATGCCCTTGTGGATCAGTGTTCAGAAAAGGTTCAACTAAGCTGTTAAGTACTTTCAAAGACAAACATTCATGCCACTGCATTATATGATATCTACGCGGCCACTTACTGCATTATATGATATCTACGCGACCACTTACAAGACTATACTGCAGACATACTTGTAGAACTCTGCTTTAAACGCACATTGCTAGTGTTTGATACATCCTGGAAAAGAATGCAGAATGACATCTCCTGATTTGATCACATGTACATCAAGCCAGAACATCATCTTGGTGAAAAATAGCATCAAGCGATTAAAAGTATACTTTAAACATTTCTATAGGTTGGCAGCTAGAAGCAAAAGCCTCAGCCAAAACATTCACCCATCTTCAATACAGACTTTATCCAACTGAGGGTTGCAGGGGCATGCAACCTTTCACAGTTAGGTCTATGCATAAGGCAGAAATCAGTCCTTTTTGGGGATGCCATTCTAATGGAGGTTATATGTGTACTTGTACAAATCTAAAATGAATTTGCAATATCACCAGCTCTGTTACATGTATGCTACTGGGATATAAGAAAAAAAGACAGACTTGAGGAAGTCCTACCCAGACTCAAGTAAGACACACAAACTCAATGTACCAAGTACCCCACAAAGGAAAGATATCAAAAGACAAAACAGATGGATGCAATAATGATAAATAATGCACCAATTGAAATTTATTTATTTTACATTTGTTTACCAGGAAAGTCTGTCTGGGCAAAAATTACCCATTTTCAGGAGAGGCCAGTGGAGAAATCCTCCACATAGCACATCATGTTACAAAAATATTCAAGAACATTCAGTACAGAAAGCATGCAACATAATCACAAAACAAGCAATTTTCAATAATTCTGCAAAAAAATATTCAACACGGTCATTTTGAAAAACATTTAAACAGTACACAGAAAGTAATATACAGGTAGTTAACTTAAGACAGCGATACACCTTGATGTATCATGCAAGTTTCTACAGTAGTACTTTATCATGTAAAGCACCATTTGCAGTTACTAATGAGAAAGAACTAGGTATTATTAGGTTAGTCTGGGTCTTGACAGTTGCATATCCAGGAATTTGATAGATGGGACTTCAGCTGACTTTTGAAGTTAAATTTGTAATTGACAGGCTCTAGGCCTGTACAGGAAAAGCCACTAATAAGTTAGTCATGCCAATACATCATGGTGAAATCGATCAATCAATTAGATATATAGTTTTATATTATTCTGAATAATGTCAAGATATGAAAAGAAAAACATACAAACTCTGGCAATATATTAAATCAAACCTGCTCTGGCTGCCCAGATGATTTTGGCAGTTTAACAGAGAGGATTAATTAATCTGCTAATGAGCGTAATTGTACAGTCCTGGGTTTGTTTCCTCACAATGGCCATTTGTCTCCCTTCTGACTCAGCAGATCACTTTAATAACACAGACATTACAGATCTCTACTAAAATTAGGCCTCATTCCAGCTGGACAGCTATGCATTAGGCTAAGGCTCTTGCCACCCCTATAGTACCTTTTATAGGCAAGGTTCAAATGAGAAATTCACCACCGTAACAAGAACAGGCAAGGAAAAACTGAGGGTAATGCTACTTTATGCTAGAACTCTAAATCTCAAAATGCACTCCCTCGAGGCACTCCTTAAAATGGAGAACATCAATATCTGTGCAGTGACTGAGACCTGGTTCAAGGCTCCAGAGTGCACCCCTGCATTACCAGGCTATAACTCATACCACACTTTCCGGCCATCGAACCTGGACCGGAACACCAAAGGCAGAGGTATGTCCATATTCATTAAGGGTATCCACACCTCCAGGCTAGTTGCTCAGCATAATGCATCTGAGGTTATCCAAGTGCAACTAACTCTGGGCAAAACTCCAATCCAAATTGTAGCTTGCTACAGATCCCCCACCATGCCTCATGATTCCCACTCCTCTTTTCTTGATATACTGGAAAATATTAGGGTTCAACCAAACACCCTAATAATGGTCGATTTCAACTACCCCACCATTAACAGGGAAAACTGCTCCTGTACCAACTCCTTCGCTCAACGCTTTCTGGAATTCATAAATTCCAATGCCCTGGATCAACTTATCCACACCCCCACCAGAGGCAACAATATCCTAGACCTAGTCATTACCAACATGAGCGACCGGTGTTCCACACCAGAAGTCACCTCCTCGTTGGTCAGATCCGACCATAAGCTAATCACCCAAGATATCCACATCCCACCCCCACCCCTCATTAAGGAAACCATGGTAAAAATTTTCTCCAAAGCCAATTTCATGCTTGTTAAGACAGAAGTGGCGAACTTCATGACACCCATGCAGATGGACAATACAGTCACAACTGCTGAATCCTACATAAATCCACTCTATAAGCACTTACACGAGTGCATGGATCGTGCTATCCCGAATAGAACCAAGACGCTAGCCTCCAAAAAAAGGAAGCCAATCTGGTGGTCCCCTGCCATAAACAAACTCTTCAACAGAAGGAAGAAACTATTGCAAAAGAGTAAAATCCCATGAGTGGAGGAGCTCCCTGGTCAGCCTCAGTAAGAAGCTAAGATACCTTTTAAGATCCTCCCAAAGCTAGCTACGAAAACAAAATCACCACTGATTACAAGGACAACCACAAAGCATTCTATAGCTATGTCAGGAATCTCAATGGCAACACCCAGATCTGCTCTGAGTTACAGCACAACAGCATGAAAATTACAGAACCAACTAAAATTGTCAACATCCTGGCAGATAGGTTCAGTGCTAACTTTATCCCCCTCTCACCCCCTAAAGGGCCCATATCTATACAGGAGGAATGCAGAGTCCCTGTAATCACAATTACACAGGTAAAAGCTGCACTCTCTAAAGCCAAAAACACAGCATCCATGGGACCGGACAACATCCTAGGCTGCATTTTACACGAACTTCAGAACGAACTGGCTCCCCACCTAAGCCCCATGTTCAATCATAGACTCACAACAGGCTTTGGACCCACTGAATGGCACACAGCAACAGTTATCCCACTCCAAAAGGGGGAGCCACCACTGAACCCAGTTAGCCTGACAAGCCTTGTCTGTAAGGCCATGGAACGTATCATCATGGAACTCATAGACAAAGACATTGGTAACCTCCAAACTCTGGACTTTACCCAGTTTGGGTTTGTGAAAGGCAGATCATGCCTCCTGAACCTGACCGACTTCTTTGAGGCAGTCACCAAAGCTGTAGACGAGGGTAAGGTGGTTCACACAGCATATCTTGACCTCGCCAAGGCTTCCAACACCATCCCCCATTCTGGAATTATAGATAAACTCACTAAACTAGGTATAAATCCTTACGTCACAAGATGGGTTGCCAACTGGCTCACTGACAGAAACCCACACTGTAAAAGTTGCAGACTCCAAATCTGACTTCAAACCAGTGACAAGTGGAGTACCACAGGGTTCAGTCCTGGGACCTGTCCTGTTTGGTATCTACTTCTCTGAAATACAGGCTAACACAGAAGGCCTTTGGCTAATGAAGTTCGCAGATGACTGCAAACTAGGAGCCATAGTTGAGTACCCAAATGATGTGTACACCCTACAGAAGGGCCTCACTGAGACAGATGCCTGGTGTCAGAGCCGTGGCCTCAAGCTCAATGCCATAAACTGCATTGTCATCCCCTTTGGTAAAAACTCTGTACCCATGAACTACTACATAGGCGGCAGTCTACTTAATGCCGAATGCGTGATAAGAGACCTTGGACCCCAGGACGACAGTAGTCTCTCCTTTGATAATCACATCGCCACAGTAGTCAGGAAATCCTTCTACGTGGCACACCTCATCACAAAAGGGTTCTCATCCAGGAAAAAAAAAGGTCATTGTTCCCCTCTACTCGACACTCATTAGACCCATTATAGAGTACAACACCCTTTTTGAAATGTACCTCACAAGACATCTGCAGCAGCTGGAAAGGCTACAGAAGGACCTCACAAAGAGGATTACTGGCCTCAAACATATGCCCTACACTGACCGTCTCAAAAAACTCCAGCTTTACTCCATAGCATATCACCTACTCCGAGGTGATCTCTGCCTAACATATAAAGCTATGTCAGACCCAGAGCTGTTGGACATGCTGCACCAAAAGAAATCCCAATCCCTCCAAGCTACACGCTCTAGGGACCTAAACCTTGTCACCACAATAAACAGGACATGCTGGAGGGATAGATTCCTGTCCCAGAGGCTTTCCTACACACCTGCAGAGTTTCAGCCTCCTAGCTTTTTCCCTCTTGGAGAAAAAGAACTCTCTAGGGGTATTTTTTCTCTATGCAGAAACATGCTTGAAATGCAAAAAGAAAGCTAAAATCAATAAATGGTCATGCTGAATCTGGAATAAGCTACCCATCTATGTCAAGCAAAGTTCCTCATTACCTATCTTCAAGAAAAATCTTGATGAGTGGATGGGAAATAGGAAATACACCACAGGGATCACTTCTGTGGCTCTGCTCGACAGGGGCACAGGAAAATAACTTTCTTGGGTGGCGTAAGCCAGGAAACCTTGGTGGCTAGGTTTACTTAGGCCCTTGGGCCAATAGTCTAGTACCTACCTATGAACTTATAATTTAAAAAAGAGAGATATTTTCCTATATAGCCAACTAAAGTGCCATGGTCTATTTACATCTACATTGCTATGTATATGTTTTGCCTCAGCTAGCAGACAGTTGCAAGATTAATCCTCCCCATTCCTGACTTCTTCTTTCGGCTTTTTCCTGGTTAGGGGTCGCCACAGAGGATCACCTGTCTGCTAATGTTTGGCAGTGGAGTTTTTATGGTGTCGAGTTGCCAGCCTGGCGCCCAACCTTCCACAGAAGGCACACACATGCACGCACTCACACCTAGGGCCAATTTAGAGTGCCCAATCCACCTGCAGTATGTCTTTGGGATGTGGGAGGGAATCGGAGCACCCAGAGGAAACTCATGCGACCACAGGGAGGACATGCAGACGCCACACAGAAGGCACCCCAGCCGAGGATCAAACCGGAGAACCTCTTGCTGTGAGGCAACAATGCTAACCGCTGCACCACCAATCATCCCCTTTCTTGACAACTTTTGAAAATTCTATTAGAACCACATAGGATTTTCATCTCCACGAGCTTCTTATACTAGACTAAGGGGGGGGGGGTGTCTGCATACTACATTACATAAGGAACTCCCAAATGTAAGCAAAACTATTACACCTCACACAGTTGTAATAATATCATGAATGTAACCATGTAATGCATTTTGTACCTCACATTCACTTTTAGGGAAATTTGCAATTTGTAGCCTGCAGGACTGAGCAATGACCAGATGAAAAGTTATGGAGCTGTTCAGTGAACAGGAACATATGTAATTTTCCATCCTCCTCAAGCATGCCTGTCACTGAACAGCAAAAATCACCCTCAAGTATTTTAAAACTGAGGATACCATGTTTAAAAACACAGGAAATATTTCAGAAGATCCAGCAGTTTAATGGACTATACTTCCTAGCATGATTTATGACACTGTAGCACTGCTATAAGTGAGAGAAAACTGAGTGATCTTTTTCCCTAAGAAACAGTTTCAGTGAACTGTAAATACAACAGGTACAAATGTTTTACACGGTGATACCGCATTTATCCTTACAAGGTTAGAAGTCATTGCATATGAGAAGTGAAGCCATGTGTGTTATTGAAGTCATATTATTTCATATTTTTGTAGTAGAAATAAATGTGATGTTTAAAGTGTTGCCTGATTTATATGCTGTGTACAGCCACCGTGTAAAATGAAATGGAAGCACACCAGAGTGTTGCTCTTCAACTTCTCTCAGCAGAAGTATCAGGCCAGTTTTTCCAAACAGAAGTAAATAATTTTAGGTACTACTATTACTGTCACAATTAAAAAATTCAATTAATTATACAACTAAATAAAAAAGAAGCTTGTGTGCACTTTGGTTTGGAAAATATAAAAACAATATTCAGTTTCAGTGACATTCACTGTGTAACACTCCAGTCTTTTTATAAAAAACTTGGCCGCTCAGAATGTGTTTCACTTAATTGAAAGTAGGCCGCTCAGAATGTGTTTCACTTAATTGAAAGTAGGCTAGCTGATACTCATCTGCCAGAAACATTTAAAAATTATTTCTCTCTTTCACGTTTTTTCTGACTGTATCACTGCAGTATTAAAAAATAAACGTGAAGGGTTTTCTGTTAGTTTTGTTCAGTTTGGTTTCTAAATTACTGTATTCTCAATTAATGACTTCTTCACGCATGGATCTAGGGTTACAATGGCAGACAAACATGAAGTTCAGATTTACTGCAAGTTTCTTTGTGTACTTTACTAATGATATTGTGGTTAATGCCTAAGAAGTCACCACTATATGAACCTGCTCAGCACCTTGGTGACTAAAACAAATATATTTTGATGGGAAAAACACTACTGTAAGTTTAAAGGTGATGTACAATAGTGAACAAAATAGAACAGACACAATGTGATCCCAACATTCCTGTAAATGATTCAAAGTTAGCTGCACATGAACATGTGAAAATGCCAATGCATAACAACCTATGACCTGTCAAGAGTACAGGTTCCATGCAGCTCCAGCATTGCTATACCTTCTTACCCATGGATCTTCATTTACTTCTCTCTCATATAAAGGGGAATTACACTTTAGTGGTGTTTCAGACAATATATTATAGTGTCCCAAAACCCATTCTGTGGAAAAATAACCTTTACTGGCCCCCTTAAATCTACCACCCAAGTCCTCTTCTCCCATTCTATTCCCCCTTCAACTGCATTCATCCTACTTGCCCTCAAGCATATTAAATTGTATCTTGCAACTGCTGTTAACTGTTTAAGACAAGCCTTATTCTCCTTCATTTCTGTGACCCCACAGCTGTACAAAGTACTTCAGCGGCATTCATGAGTGTGCCATCCTTCTTTAAACCAAGGTCTTATCTGCCAAAACTGGTGGTAGCACTGGTGGATGTAAAAGATCCAATGGCACTTACAAAAAAAAATAAGGTAAAGGAAATTCCCTGGTGACCGTTACATTTCCCCTAGTCAGTAGGAATACCACTTTGGTACTCACCTAAAAAGAGGATGCCTAGAGTGACTAACCTGGCTACCAAAGAGCAAGTAAACAAATATTCACTCCTGTGAGTGGTGTGGAACCATGGTTTAACACAGATTTAGTAGCTGCTTATCAAGCTTCACTTGAGGAGGACTCTAAAATTTTAAAGTTCCATTTGTAAACTGCAACTGCTTTGTGATTATCAATAACAAAGCAATCAGAAAAATGTTCATTATTCAAAAGGAAGCCAGTAAAAAGTCCAAAAACTTAAACATTTTTGAAGAAGCAAACCCCACTCCCCTGCACTCACCAAAATGGGCAGGGGTGTGGCTAGTTACTATTAACTCCAAAACCACTGAATCTTGAGGGGAAACAGAAATCCCTGAGATATGACATATGACAATCTCTTTAAAAGCAAAGCTTAATAATTACACTTCCATATCTCAATCACTAATATGTTAGCCATAGTTAAGTCTGGAACTTGTATAAAAACATGTCTGTGTGCATGACAAATTATCATTCAGTAGAAGCTCTACAACATCCCACTTTCCAAAGGATGGTGAAAAACATTTTCAAGGACTTAAATCTGGTTGTGTACTTGAATGATGTGATAGTTACATGAATGATTAAATGCTGTCATATCAATAACTACTAAAGTGTTGCAATGATTGAAAGACTATGGAGTGAGTGTTAAAAAATCAAAATGTGAGTTAGTGATAAAAATGAATATCTAGGCATGTTCGAGACAGGAAAGGGAGTCAACCTTCAATGAAGAAGGTGAAAACCATCTACGAGGACCTCCCAAACCATGAGTCAAAGAGTTCCAAGCATTTCTTGGCTTGATTAATTAGTAAGAAAAATTGTTTGTTCTATGGTGCCGATTATGAAGCACTGACTCGGAACCTGATGACAAGTTCAATTAGTGGGATGGACTTTGGAAATGTTTGCTTCTTTTAATGGGTGGTAGTGTGGGAAAATGTGGGGGCAATAGGCATTGTCTTGAATTTCAGCTGATGACCAGGGATCTCCTTACAGCATCCAGCACAGTGGCTAGCGAGGATGTCTGAAATATAGGTCACCATAGAGATAAGGCGTGCCTCCTCAGAGAATGTCCACTGTATGTACCACATGATGATGTACTCTGCTTGCACTGGGAGGTAGGACTTAATTCATCCTCAACACTCTTCTCAGCTACCATCCCCAGAGTTGGTATAATTTATGATACAGTTTCCTTAACTTGCTGTCACCCAGCTTTATTACCCATTTGACTAACCTTTTGATTAAAGGGAGGACAGTGCCCTAGGTCAGGAGGTAGAACACCTGGGAAGAAAGAGACAATGAGGCAGTAAGTAAAAAGTACTGCTGGAAGACATCTCAGTGTCATGGGGATCTCTGTGACTACAAATCCCATAAATGGGGAAAAACTATTATAGAAAATTCAAGGGTAACCAAAGTACAGGATTAGCACCACTGTATAGTTGACAAAGAAAATGTGCCAAAGCAGTGAAAATGACTTGAACAAAGTGCTTTCAGAAAATACATATAAATGCTGACGTGTAATGAGATGTTAGTACACTATGATCAAGTGACCAATATTTCTTGCTTGAAGATGCACATCTTCTGATACAAGAGCAGTAATTCAATTGATTCGAGTTGATCCATTGAAGGCTTTTTCGATGAATGCAAATAAGTTGAAATAAGTTCGCTGAAACAACTTTGAAACAAAGCAAGTCCCCCTGCACTCGCACTCGGTTGGGAGGGTGGCCTAATGGTTAAGGTGTTTGCCTTACAAACACAAGGTGCAGGGTTTGAGTCTCACAAGGGATAACTGGCTAGGCTTAAAATGGCTCGCAAGGGCAGTTAGCCTAGTACTAATGTATGAACTCGCCATGTGGGGGGGACGCCCCTACAAACCTTCCTCCCCCGAAGTGTGAATATGTATTTGTGTGTATGTGTGTGTAATATATATATATATATATATATATATATATATATATATATATATATATATATAGACACACACACTACGACATCGCACAGCAGCGGAGAAAAAGATAATCTCCACTTTCGAAGGCAGTTTCGGCAAACTGGCTTCAGTTTCTTTGTATTCATTGCAATTACCTTCAACGGTTTGACATGTTCCTAATTCAACACATCATGCCTTCAGGGGATGAATACAAACCGCTTAATTATCAAGAACTCCCTCCCACTGAGAAAAAAAATTTTCTCAAACTGAGAAAGAAAAAACAATGCTTTAATGTTTGAAATACAGAAATTCTATTAATACTTGAGTTCTAAGATATTCAAGTTGGTTACAGGCTATAAACCTTTATTAGGGCTGCCTGATGAGCACAAGAGTTTCTCTACCATAGCACCAGCAAGAATTCAGAGACAGGCAATAAAACTGTCAGTCTATTATTCAACAAGGTACAGATTTTCTATGAGTGCTGGAAATTCTGAAGGGCTCTCTAGAGTTCCATAACCAGAAATTTCAAAACAATAGTACAGAGGTCACGGGATATAGGAGTGCTTTGACTGAGGAGTACTTTCAGGGCCCTGCCGTAAACACAGATTTAATTGCACTGGTAACAACTGGCTCTGAGCTGTCACTAGTGTCATATTTTATGATGTAGTGTTGGCCAGTAGCAACCATGAATTTTCATAGGTGGCCCAGGCTCTTGGTGGAAAAAAGTATGCACCTTAGGAGGCATTTGAGTCACAGTTACCTTTACATTAAGAAAAGCTTTATTAGAAAAACTTCATACAGGTCACCCTAGTATTAATATTTTGTTTCACATATTTTGACCAATTATTCCCAACACGTATGACCTGTTTTCAGAATGAAAGTACATGTTAACTAAAGCTAGACAAAGAGTCAATGTTGTTTGCCGAGTTTGAGTTCCCTGTTAAATGGAGCAAAAGCCAAGACAAACACCAGTACGGATACTTAAAATTATTTCACAGGGCTATTCAGGAATAATATATTCGCAATAGCAGCATATGCATATTCACAGTAGACTGAAATATTATGTATATCTGAAATCACATCTCAATTTATTTATTTATTTAACATTTGTTTACTGGGAAAGTCCAACTGGGACAGAGCCCATTTTCAGGGGAGGCCTGGGGAGAAATGCTCCAGATGCATGTCTCTGCAATGTGAAAGGAAACCCACGCAAACACAGAGAGGTCATGCATGCGCAAGTCCCATATGCATGTGCAGTACATCAGTTTACAAAGGGACAATACAGATGAAGACTGAAGTGCTGTTGTGCAAAGCATTATTTAAAAAAGAGGTAAACAATTTCTTTCTTAAATAATATCATTTTATAATAGCAATAATTCACGACTGGGTATGGGTATATCAGAATTTATCCACACCCAGTCATGGATTATTGCTTAATTATTCCCAATAGCATCTGAGCCCTAACCATACCTCTCAAATGTACAGATTTTCACAGAATGTCCAGATTTTTTCCTCATATTTTTGGTCTATTCCTCATAAAATGTCTGTTTTTCCAGAAATTCATTGAAAATTAAAGTCATTAAATACCACTAAATGACAGACAATTGAGTTTCAGAATTTATATCCTTCAGAAAATATATAAGTGAGCAAAATCTGTTATTCTTGCAACTTTCTAAGTTTATAGGAGCAATATTTAAATTCTGTCCCTATTTTTGGGCCTTCGTCCCCCCATTTTTTCTTGCACTATGAGGTTGGGAAGTATGGCCCGAACTACCTTCCAGACATTACTTATTAGGTTTGTATGTTAGTATGGCCTTGGGAGATGCATGCTGAGTCACTGAAAACAGTTCTGGTGAACATAAAAACAATGGAAATGTTCACCGAAACTACCTCTTCAGGAAAGTTTTTTTTTTTTTTTTGCAGGCGGCAAGCACCCCCACACCCACACAGCCCGAACTTGCATAAAATCAACTATTGGGTTACACAACAGAGAAGAAAAAGGCAAACTCCACTTTTGCTGAATGCAGTTTCAGCAAACTTACTACACTGTTTTCATGTTTGTTGAAACTACCTTCAGCAGCCTGACTTATTCCAGCCGAGGCATTCATCTTTGAAGCATTCTTGGTAGGTTTACCTCCCTTCTTGATAAGGGTAATAAAACTAATCTCTCGGATAAATGTATGTAAAATCAATCAATACAATGTTAGGGAGGCTAATGTGTTTCACTATTAAACATAGAAGGGCTGCTTGCTCAACAGGTAAGGTAATTAACCTATCCTTCTAATGAATCCTGTTTGTATTACAATGTAAACTGAGAGTTTTAGAGCAAGTGTTCCTAACATTAAGAGTGTTTCTAAGGTGGAGAATATCCAGTAAAATAGCATATTTCACAGTCCAAAGGCAAGACAGAGATCTTCACATAGGAATATGTATGAAAGAGAAAAAAATCAAGACTTTTTAATCTATAATGGAACTGAGCCTTTCCAAGTCCCTTAGACAGGACACGATGAGGTCTTTCAAGCTGGGAAATGTGTTTGTCACATATCAGTCACAGAGCTACATTTGTAATGACTGGCCTAAAAAGAGAGAAATACGGAGGGACAAAGACCTCTTTGGTTCCTGACAATATACCTTTGATATTTAACTACGCAACCAGAAATGTTTCCCTTAGTGTATCTGATACTTGATGACCAAAGGGAAACTCATTGTCAACAAAATAACCTAAAAGTTAAATAGCAGGCTAGCACTTTTTTCAAGTGTGTGGGAGTATAACAGAATAAAATGAATGGCATGTGCAATTTTTAACACCTACAAGACTTAACCAAAGCTAGTGATTTCATCAGCAAGTGCCTACAACAGACAGCAAATCATATAATCTTGCAGATATGTTTTAAAAGGTAATGCAGTATGCATTATTAGTATATGCACTGCCTTCTATCTTGTACTGTGAAGTGGGTGCATTGTGCACCCTCGGCTAGCTATACCTTTTACACGGACAGTAATGTTCATTTTTTAATGTAGTCACATGGACTTGCTTTCTGTATTTCCTGGGTTGCGACTATAAAACAGCCAATGGTAGGGTAGCCCAACTACTCAACTTTCCACCACCCTTCTCCATTACTGTCATCCATACCTAGTAACCTGTCGGATCTCTCGTACCGTCATTGTCACTCTTTGCAAAAACAACCCAGAATTAATTTCACTAGACAATACAGTCATTACTTTATCTTTAATTCCATATACAGCTGTTCATTTGTATATTATTTACTCACTATGCCACAATTTAAATTCAGTATTCAAAGCATGCATCCATTCTACATCTGACATTGTACCACCTCAGCATTCCCTAGTCTCTGACAACAATCCATACCCACTTCAGAATAAATCTGGCTATGAAAAGAGCTAAGCTGATAAAGCAGTCTATTTCTTACTACTTTCCCTCATCATCTTCCTTGCTCAATGTGTGAATGCAAAAATGACTTAGCCCTCTTTTCAGTTCATCTGTCATTTCATCAGCTTCCCTGTGTGCCTAATGGCAGAGGTGACAACTGCCCTCCATCACCTGAACTGGAAAGTGTCACTAAAACCATATTTATATAAAAGGGGACACGCAGAATAAAGTAAACATTTAATTTCTGTCCCTTACTTTTCTATTCTAGAGAAGGAGGTTTTGTTAGCAATGAATACATTTCTAATGTCAAGCTGTACAAGTGAAATACCCTTATTTAATTTATTTTGGTATCATGAAGCATTGCAAAAACTGTTTGTGCTGTGTAATCTAATTATGCAACAACAACTTCAAAGAGATAAAACAGACACAGTCTAATGTTCATTTCGAAGATAAACATTTTCGTTTTAACTACAAGAAATTAAATGTCAGCGCAACCTTTGAAATAACATTTAAAATGCTTTCATTTGCTAAATGAAAAAAAACTGTCACATTCTAAGACGTTTACAATATATTTTTAAATATGAATGTGTTATTTTGTTCACAGTTAATAGTACTACATGCTGCCCAAACATATTTTATGAACAAGATAATCCATTTGTATTTCACAGAAAATAAGCTATCGCTCTATGCAATGCATCAGCCTCTCTAGTGAAAGATGCATTACAGCTTTCAGCATCAAATGCAAATCTTGTGCCTTGCAGCTCACCATCTGAATGCTACCATTCAAATTAAATTACAGCAAAGACACTAGCGGGAAACTAGACATACTCCTGGGTTTATTTTCAGCAGCTAGTAAAACCTCAGATCTGTTGGACAAAGTACATGACCATCCCATGTATTCCACTCATTTCACGCATGACCATAAGCAAAGCACTAACCTTGTGGTGGCAAAGAAATGAGCATGTGTCAATATAATTTCATTAAGTTACATGTCCATTCAATTGCAACTTAATAAAACAAAACAAAAAAAAAATGGTCATATCATCAGAACATGTGACAGCACTCCAGGAAGTGATCACTAGCTTTATGCAACATGTCACTGTAGTATTGTCTGCATATACTTGCAGAGGTCCTAGAGACCAGAGATCATGTGAGGCTTTTAAAGTTCTAAATGCTATCATCTCCCTGACATTTACAAGCTTCTGATTGTTATGAGGGTTTTACTGACCTTGCATTTTCAGCCCTTTGGAGAAAGTTCCCCACACCAGGTTTAAGGTGAAAGGTTGGAAGGGAGAATGAGAGACCTGGATTGCAAGATATCTGGTCCACCTACCACAGAATCTCCCTTCTTACAAATTCCAAAACAAGGATCTGAAAAGATAAAGATGTTGGGTCCAGTCTGACCTGATGTACTAATGGATGCTTCTCATGTGGAGTCTGGTCATGGGACACATGTGAACCATCAATGCCATGTAATCCAATATCCTGAGAAGCTTCCTTGCAAATATCTGGCTTTAAGTGGGGAAAACTCAGAAAGATCTGTAACATCATCGCTACTTTGTCTGGAGGAAGAAAGTCTCTAGGCACAATCTATCAGACATCTCAGGAATGCAATTATTTTCTGAGAAGGGATGAGAAAAGAATTTTGTAAATTGATCTGAAAACCCATACTGGGTAAGAGATTCTGAACAGTTGCTAAAGATTCTTGAAAGCTGAAGAAAGAGACTGCAAAGATAAGAGGATCATTCAGTATGGAAAGATGTGAATGCCTTGAAGTCTGCAATAACCAATTACTGGAGCCATATACTTTGTGAATAACTGGAAAGTCCAAATGGTAACACACAGAACTGATAATGTAAGCCCGACAGAAAATCTTAACACATATTTGAACATGGGAATGTGATTCATCTTTTAAGTCTAGATTTACCATGAAAGCTATAGAAGGGAGCAGAGGTAAAAAGAGATTTGAAGGGAAAGCATTTTGATCTTTGAAATCTTGACAAAAAGATTTAGAAAAGAAAGGTCTAGCACAGGCCTGCAGGATCCACCGATATTTTATATTAGAAAAATCCTTGAATAAAAGCCTTTGCCCAACTGACAGGTAGGTACTGGTTCTATTACTCTGTGTGCAAGCATCTGATGTAGAATGGGAGGAAACAAGAACATTTGGTTCACAGGCAAGTGGGGGATTACCATTTCTAAGTGTACCCCTGCTGAAATGCATTTAAAATCTACGTGTCTGTCACAATCTGGTATCACGAGGGCAGACGGTGCTTCAGGGATAAGGAGAGGTTGCCATGGTGGGATGGGAAGGGGAAGAACCTGAACATGCAGAGTCAGACTGACTGGCATGTCTGTCCATGATTTTTAGAGGCTTTTCATTTCTTTTCCTTTTTTAATCCTCATGTTATAACAAAATTTCAAAGTTTGCCACAGGATCCAAATCCTCTACTCATCATTGCAACTCCCTACATGCCCTAAATTGGTTGGAACTCCCTGGCTACCTAAATTTCATTCAACTAACTATAGCACACAAGCTAATTTTCAAACCTTCTAACTGTCCATCCCTCTCGTTTGATTGCAGATGTATTAGTTTGTGCTGTGGTATTTAATTTCCACTGAGAGCAAGTCTTGTCTTACATTGGCAGATTAGGCAATGGTAATGTTGTGTGCACTGGAAGGGGGGTGTTATGTTCACAGTCTTTTTTATGAGAGGGTTGCCTCCATCTTAGCTAAATAGTTTCATTACCCCATAAAATATTCAAAACTGTAAAGGCAGCATACAACTACCAAGAATTATAGGTTTACATTTTATATTTTTATTTTTTTCACTAGTACAACACTTGTATAAATCCCTGCTAACTATGCTGTGTTATATTGTCCAAATGAATCCATCTAATTTTTACACTGGATGCCTTCAGATCCATCTGCTAGACATATGCTACTGAGAATCAAGGTATCTGCTATTAGAATGTGATAGCCTGGAAGAAGCAATGCCTACAAATATTTTAAGCACAAGTTATAAAATTGAAATAAATCAGTCCCCCTATCGTTTATATGGGTACCACATGGTTGATAGATATATCCATATCAGGTCATGTTTAAACCATGACTCAGTATGGATATAAGGCATTTAAGAGTGTCTTCAGTATAAGTCAGAAGTAACATACCAAGATTGGGGTGAAGGGGGCAGCTGTCCTCAGTGCAAATTTTACGGGGCTCGATAGGGAAGTGCAGTTCATACTCTCTTTTTTTTCTGTTCCAGCATTTCTGAATGTAGCCAACCTTATTCTAAAGACAATAAGGCCCAAAGACTACCCCCCCCCCAATACTAAGACATTCTCTCCTAGCTGAAGAATCTTCACATGGAAGATCCACTACAAAGCCTACTACACATCAGAAAGCGTCACAAAAGGTGTTCCTTATCAATAAATCCACTCTGCTGGCAATATCAGAATGATGTCATCCAGCGTTGGAAGAGTATATATAATTGGAGTGTTCTAGGATGCAGCCCTTTTGAGAAGGCCTTCAAAGTTTTGTCATCTCATATGGGAAACTCAGTTCTACTTATCTGAATCACTGGTTCTCACAGGTTTAACTACAGATGTTCTTGTCCTAAAACGGAACAGATGGCTGCATCACACCATTATCACAGCACGGTATAAACAGATTACATGCAGGTGGAAGTTCACAGCCATGCTCATCTTAGTAAATAAAATGCTCTTACAAAACGAAACTGAGCCGTATAGCAGAATGTACAAATAAACCCAAAGGGCTAGCTCTACATAACATGCATACGTGGTGGATTTCCACTATTTCTAATGGAGATAAATTGCCAACCTACCACATAACTTTGCCAGCTTCACATCTTGTAAATACTTGGTATGCAGCCATATCTATTACTGGTCAATCTCAGTCAAAACTACATGACCTGCTCCTGTTCCCCTTTAAACATTGTGAGACTCCTCCAAGTTTCCCACTTCCCCATTTTTCCCTTCTGTTTGCTATTAAACCACAGAAGTGAAACAAACTCTGCCTTTTCATAATATTAGAACTTTTGTCTTACTTTTAGCTTGATGTATTATTAATCAGACATTTGAAAGTCTGTATGACTGAATGCTGTAGTCTGTAAGGTATAATCTTCCGATTTCGAGCTTATGTCTACATATTACTGCACAACATTATTTTCAGAGGGTCCTTTATATGGACTGTTAGCACAACGTGTTGTTGCTGACAATGCATGGACTGCCAACTAGGTATTTGTATACTTCTGTCTCAAAAGCAATAAAGAAGAATGGAGAAAAAAATGGGGACATAGCAGCAGTACACACTTTCATGATATGTTATTACAACTCCATTCTTTTCTGGGTGAAAATATCTACTGTGTCACGACATTTAGAATGAAATGCATGAGTAATGTGCCTGACAGATGACACTTACCGTATTAATAAATTGTCTACCTTTGCTATAGACCGGTTTTAGCTCAGCCTTTGTCAAATGACACAAAACCACAGAATCATACTTCCATACATTACATGCTTAATACTAGCTCTAACTGAACTACAAGTAAAAATATTTCTGTCTTTTGCTACAATGACATTATGGTTCATTCTAGAACATCTCCTTTGGAAGGAAAACTGGAAAATAATGAATGCAAGGGCAATAATGCAACAATACATAGATAAACATAATAAATTATTCTGACTCTTCATTCCTGCTGATTTACCAGTAAAGCTGATTCTACAGCATTTTAAATCCTTTTATAGATTAGCTACAGGCTTGTTATCATACCAGCTATTGTAGAGTGTCAAGAAATATTGACATTCTGGCACATACCTAATGAGTTTTCCTATCATTTACAGAGGTGGTAGACCACTGTGATTTAAAACACATTCAGTTTTAAGTTTCCAAATATAAATATGAAACTCATTTAATGCTGTGTATGCAGTCTGCAATGCATGTTTTACAGCTCCATTTTTATCATTTGCAAATGTAACTTGCACTTTAGAAACTGCAGGAAGAAGCTAAAATGGTAACCACAACAAATGACTAACAGATGGAAAAGCAAAGGCTACAGACATCTTCAGAAGCAGCTCTTCTCTTCTGTGATATAAATCCTGAAGAAATACCCTAGTTCTAACACTGACTGCAATAATGATAGCATGTACTCCTGTACACATTACTTCATAGGTCACTTCTAACTACTACAACTGTTAAATTTCAGAACTTTTGTATTCAGCTCATTAACAAGTTTTAATTATGTCATGTCTTTTCTGTGGTAGTAGGCAGATTGGGCACTCTAAATTGGCCATAGGGGCGAATGTGGATGCAAGTGTGAGGTGCAGAAGAACTACTGTGGTAGGGCTAGCCGACTGGCAATGCAAACTGTAGCCCTAGATGATTGTCACAGTTTACGTGACACCCCAACCCCATATACAGAAATGGGAAAAAGGTGCTCGGGATAGATGGATGGATACATTTTCTGTGACAGACTAAGCCTTGTAAAAATAAAATGTATACATAATCCATCTACAGCAAAATGTACTGTAAACTGGCAATAAATAAAAATTTCTGTAACACTACCACTACACAAGAGAGACTGGAGTCAGACACACACACACACACGTACATAAACAAGATCTATCCACTTACCTAACACCTTTTCTAACCCTAAGAAGAACAAACACTTGCACAAAAACACAATCTCACAAACTCCCAGCCCTAAAAAAAAAAACAAAACACTTATCTATCTACCATACCACCAGTCATTCAGACAGACGTTCACAAGAACTGCCAGTTGCACAAACATCACTACAGTTCACTCTTCCAAACAAAAGAGCATTCATCTAACTGAACTGTACCCCTACACACACACACACACACACACACACACACACACACACATATATACATCTTTTTTTTTTTTTACTTTTTTTAACTTGTTATTGTCTTATATTTCTTTGTTCTTTACCTGCAACATTTTATACTTTTAAATAGCTTCTCCTTTGTTATAATCTACATACTTGCATACTACCACTTGTTGTTCTACTGCTGTTTTGCTTGAATTAAGTACCATCACGTCTTCATGTTTATACCACATTTCTGGCCCTTGTTATCCCCAGAATGCATCCTCACAGCAGTTTACTTACTCAGTTACATATAAAATAAATAAAATAAAACATTTCAGATAACATCAGTGAATGCAGTTTTGTATAGTGTGATAGCATTTAAACATGCTGCCACCTAATCTAGGGTGGTCATTCATCACTAGTGGTAAACCTAGAGGACTCAAATGCATGCTGCCACAAACAATTATGGTCTAGCTTCTCCATTCTGACGAAATTGCTGTAGATGATGTTCTCCCATCAACAATTTCACATAACTCTGCATCCTTCTCCTTAACAAAGAAGTGCAAGTTTATTGTGTCTTATAGACTTGATCAAAATCCCATTCACACCATCTGTGAAATTATCAAGCCACATTCACATCCAGTACTACAGATACACAGTCCAATCACTACAAATGCTACCTTATAATATACTATATCCAGTACTATGGATATGCAGTCCACTCACTACACACTGCCTTATAATATACTGCATCCAGTACTATGGATACGCAGTCCAGTCACTGCACATTTTACCTTATAATATACTACATCCAGTACTCCAGATCCACAGTCCAGTCACTACACATTATCTAATATACTGCATCCAGTACCATGAATATGCAGTCCAGTCACTACACATTTTACTTTTTTCTTTGTCCCCCAAGACGTCACCCAATAGGTCTGCTACTGGCACCCAATCAGCCCATTTGTTCCAGAGGTATGGGATTAGAGCACTCTTGTGTTAGGTGACGGCTCTAGGGCACATTAATTCCTGCCCAGGAGTACATAATGGTCCTTCATTCCCCAATGAGAAGTGGGTGGTAGGGTATGGACTAGCTTGTGAGTCCTGGGGGGTTGGTTTACCCTCTCCCATTGGAAGCATCCACCTCAGCAGCTCCTCTGAACTCTGCCATTACTATCTCCCAAGGGGAAGGACACCACCACAAATGAAGTTCCCCTTGCACTCCACTAGGTAACATCTAATGCACCCACTAAGTGTCACCCTTGTAGTGAGCCAGAGACACCACCCTCACCAGAGGAGCAGCAGCCATTCCCTCCTATCCTACCTGGGCCTGCTCCAGAAAGGCTGCAACGAGACCTCTTTACCCCTGGGCAGTAACTAAGGTGTTTCAGTCCTCCCCACTGTCTCGAGTAAGGGAGTGTCACTAAAAACAGGGATACAAAATACACAATTTCCCTTAAGAGTACACCAGGAACAGGTTCCAAAACCTGGGACTGGACTATATGCTTCACTCCAGCTCCCCAAATGAATCAACACACTAACAACTGCAGAACACTGTGTCCCAGTTCTAGGTATCTGGCACACTCACTCACTCCTAAATGTCTAATATTCACACATACACACACTCTTGGGAAAGACTGACACAGATTTACCCGCTGTGTTTCTTTGCTCAAATTACAAGTTAATGGCTGCCACCAGTCAAATGCCACAATACCCTTCAAAAGGGGTTTTCAATTATATTGATTAAAACAGATACTGAAACAAATGGTAGCAAGTATCCCAAGCAGTAATGCTTTTTGGTGTGGCCCAGGTTTTATCACAATAAGCATAAACACTCTCAAGTTATTAAAAATATTCACTAAATAACCAGCCACAATGAGAGGAACTAAAACATTTAATAATAAATAAAATGATTTAAAACATGTAAATACTGAATAACTGATTCCAATGAACAACAGAGTTTCACACACATGAAATATGAAAATAATACTGTAAGATAGATCTCACATTGATTTTTAGAAAACCTCTAGCTACCTTGCTGTAGTTCCCTGACTATCTGAAGATTAACTCCATCCATCAATTCCATCCACCCTCAACCCCTTTTTCCCATTATGCACATGGGGTCAGGGCGTCACTTCAACAGTGACAATCATCTTGAGGCAAGGTTGACACCGTGGGTGGTTACCTCTGCCCTGGTAGTTTATACTGTCCCTATCTAATCTAAATAACTCACCAAGACAAGATTATACTCTTAATTCCTCATCTTGCCTTGCAGAAGTATGACCAAACTCCAGGCTGTTGTCTGCCCTCTTATGATTGGAACGACTACTCTGGAAATAAGTGAACTACTACTATGACTGAATAGCTCAAGAAATAACTGAATGAAAACCTAACTGACTGAGAACCTGCTTTTATAGATTTTTTAAAAGTAACAGGAAGCTGCTATAGGAATTCTACACACTCATATTAGACTTTGAAAAATAAACAAATAGCTGCAGTGAAGATTCTATTCTCCCAGCCCTGGCACACAATGACATCACATCTAGGTCAGCTAACTCTGGCATAACATACTTTCAGAATTCTTAAAAAAAAAAAAAAAAAAAAAAATGTACATTTTGTCAGTCAGAAGAACACTGTCCAACACTCAAACATCCTGCACAAATCAGAGTGACAATCAAAAGAAATAAACCCATCTACAAAATTATGGATAGTTATGCTGGCACATGCAATACAGGTCAATCTACAATCATCTACATTCCATTCTCAACCCCTTTTTCCCATTTTACACATGGGGTCGGGGTGTCACTTCAACAGTACAATCATCTTTGGCCAAGGCTTACACCGCTGGGTGGCTAGCCCTGCCACTGTAGTTCATCTGTACTACTCACTCACAACCACACTCGCATCTATGGCAAATTTGGAGTGTCCAATCCATCTGCTGCATGTCTTTGGAATGTGGGAGGAAACTAGAGCACCCAGAGGAAACTCATGCAACTGCAGGGAGGACATGCAGACTCCACACAGAAGGCACCCCTGCAGACAATCAAACCAGAGAACCTATTGCTGGGAGGCGACAATCCTAACACTGCACTACTGTGGCCGCCATCTACAATCATCTTCAGTTATTTACAAACCTTCAGCCAGTCATGCCAGCACAGACAATAACCAATATCCTCACAAAAGCATCCAAGCATTAGTCGTACTCAGATCACCTGCACTATACATTTTTTCTCATACAAATTCCATTGTTAAATAAGTGCATTACTGCACATTTCTGTGTATCACAAATAAGTAATGACATGTTTATAGAACTGTACAGTGATTTGATCGATCTTTAAAGATGGTAAATTTCCATTCTGCTGTATATACACTGCAGCAAAGTTACAACTTCCCCTTCCAATATCTCTCAGAAATATGCTCCAAGATCAGTAAAAACATACAAACTGGCACAATACTCAGTTATTTATTTTTCTGTTTTCTAACTAGGTAAGTAGTTTGGTCATTTGAACATTTTCAGCTAAAGTCCAGGTGTAAACGCAGAAAGCAATAACAAGTAAATAGGACAAAACTGAAAATGCACAAGGCTGACAAGTATTTTATTATACATCTCTCTCTCTCTCAATATATATAGATATATATTTATATTTGGGTCTACATTACATTATCCACCCATATGATTGACATTTTAAAAAGTCAGACTGCTAGTACTGAGATCGCAGTACATTGGGGAATTAGGGAATTTGTCCTTTTCCCGACTATAGTATGATTTTATTTATTTATTTTATTTCAGTTTGTTAACCAGGAAAGTCCATTGGGCCAAGGTAACCTGTTTTCAATGGAGGCCCGAGGAGAAAAGCTCCAGACAGAAAGACAATATACAATATATCAGTACAGCATATGAGAACAACAGTTTAACATTCAATATACAGCAAGGCAAGATTTTACATATCTTGAAATATATGAGCTGAGTCAATCACTTATAAGATATTAGCAAAAACAATAAATTTATGTTCATTTAATACACTACATGTATTTAGGCAAAGGAATTTTAGAGAGATAAATTGAAGCAGTGGCAGAGATTAGGGTAGAATAGAATAGGGATAGGTATCAGGAAGCAGGTAGGATGGGTACAGGAGCACTCCCAGAGGGAGTAGAGGTGAGAGTGGAGTAGGGTTTTAAAGGATGGTAGGTTAGGGGTAGTTCTAATGTAAGGGGGAAGAGAGTTCCATAATCTGGCAAGGGAGAATGATAGTAGAAGTTGCCCTGGTGTGTGTAAAGGCTTGTAAAGTTCTAAGAGTTTCTGATTTGTGGATCTAAGTGTTCCATGTGACTGATGAAGTTTTAGGGAAGAGGAGAGTGATGGGCAGTTAGAAGGTTTGAAAATTAGCTTGTGTGCTGTAGTTAGTTGAATGAAATTTAGGTAGCTTGAGAGTTCCAACCAATTTAGTGCATGTAGGGAGTTGCAATGATGAGTAGAGGATTTGGATCCTGTGGCAAACTTTGAAATTTTGTTATAACATGAGGAAAGTTTAGATTTTAGGGATGGGGATGACTGGAGGTTAGAGAGTAGCAGAGCTCCATACAAAAGGGAGGGTAGGAGGTAGGTAGTAGATAGGAGTTATCTAGAAGACAGAGAAATGTAGGGTCTGTGTCAATAAAGCATACCAAGTTTTTGATAAGTCTTTTTAATATTGGTTTGTAGGTGGATATCAAATTTTAGCTGGTCATCGATATAAACGCCCAGAAGTTTTGTATGGGGAACTATTTCAATAGTTGTTCTGTTTAGGTTAAGTATAGAGAAGGATGCTTTGTCAGCAGCAGTATGTCTAGAAGGGGTAAAGGTCATTATTTTAGATTTGGAGGCATTTAGGGCTAGGTGACTGTCAAGCATCCAGGACTCAGTGGAGGAGAAGGCTTCTTGCATAAGGTTTATTAGTAAAGGAAGAGTTTTGGCTGAGCAGATGGTAGTAGAGTCGTCTGCATATTGCACCAGTTTAGCACTGCGGATCTTTTGGAGGAAATCGCTGATGAAAATGTCAAATAGTAAAGGACCCAAAATAGAGCCTTGGAGTACACCTGTTGGGGTGTGAAGGAAAGAGGAAGTGCAGTAGTTCCATTTTACAGCTTGTTCCCTGGCTGAGAGATAGCTGGAGAACCATTTGATAGACGAAGAGGAGAGATTAAGATGGGACAGGTTAGAAAGTAGAAGCACATGAGAGACAGTGTTGAAAGCTTTAGATAAGTCGAGGAGGAGCTTAGAAACTATGTTCCCAGATTCACAAGCAGAGTTAATGATTTCGAGGAAGGAAAGAAGAGCAGTGGTGGTGTTATGTCCTGGTATAAACCCGTGTTGGGTAGGAGTTAGGAGTTGTTTGCCCAATAGTTAGGGTAATCGTTGGAGGTGAATACATTTTACGAGTATCTTAGAGATAGGGGATAGGATAGCAATAGGGCGAAAGTTGGAGATTGAACAGTTTGTACCTCCTTTATGGAGGGAGATGATGAAGACTTTTTTTCCATAGGTATGGTACATAGGACTCCTGAATGGAGTGATCGATTAGGATGCTGATTGGAAGGGCTATGCCATCAGCAGCTAGTTGGTTAAAGTTGGATGGAATGTCTTCTGGGGCATTAGAGCAAGGTTTTAACTTTTGTAGGAGCTTTTTTATAGTGTGGGTAGGAATGGATTTGAGAGTAAAAGGGGAGGACTTAGGGTTCATGGATGTTAAGTTTTTGATATCAGTTAAGTTGGGGGGGTGTTGTTAGGGAAAGGAGAGGTATGTTTGCCTAAGGAATCAATGAAAAGGGAGTTAAACTGGGTAACTAGGTGGAGGTCTGGTGTATCTGGGTCAGGACAAGGGTTCTCTTTTTTGCCTGGGGATAATATTGATGAAATACTATTCCAAAATTTTCTGGGGTTGGTTTTATGATTATTTTGAAGTTTAAGGTAGTAGGATTTGTGGTCAGTGGCTATTTGTTTATTTACTTGATTCCGCAGTTGCTTGTATTCGGCAAGAGAGTTGGGAGTTTTGCATTTTTGGTAGTATTTCCAGATTTTATCTCAGTGATGCATAAGTAGTTTTGTGTCTTTAGTTAGCCAGAAGGCTGTTTTGGATCTGAGTCTTTTGGTTCTACTGGGGGCGAAGTGGTTAAGTATATCAGTGAAAATTCTATTGAAATGTGAGACTGCGGCATCTAAAAGGAGGGACTTTAGAGGGTTCCAGTCTATCTGTTTTAAGGTATTAGAGAAAATGAGGGGGTTGAAGTTTTGCATGTTGCGGGTGGTAATGTGTCTGTGTTGAAAGAGGATGGTGGAAGGGGGAATGGCATATGGAGGCAGGGAGATGGTCACTAAGGGAGTCTGCGAGAGTACCACTATCAGAAACTCGGTTTGGGTGGGAGACTAGTATCCAGTCAATGATGCTACCTGTGGTGTAATTTTTATTTAGTCTAGTAGGGGATTTGATTAGCTGTGTGAATTGATATAGGTTGATGCTTTGAGAAGGGGTAGATGAGTCAATGTAAGACCAGTTTATGGTGACATCACCAAGGATTATAGTCTCACTATTTATGTTGGAAGTGAACCAGGCAAGAATATCTTCCAGTATAGGGATATTGTTACCAGGAGGAATGTACAGGGATGCAATGCATAAAGTTTTATTGTTATTTACTTTGAAAAGGGCGAGGGTTAGCTCGGCGGTGTCAAATGAGGGTATGGGCTTAGTATAGGGTGTTACTGTTAAGGAGGAGGAGGAGAAGAAGAGTAATGCTACTCCTCCACCTTTCTTTTGAGGTCTGTCACTTCTTATAAGTTTATAGTTAGGGGGCATAATTTCTGTATCTTTTATGTGTGGTTTTAGCCAGGTTTCTGTGATAGAGACAATATCAGGTTTGTTATGAGAGATCCAGGCGTGAAAGGAAGGTATTTTATTACAAAGGCTCCTGGCATTAAGTGTGGCAAGGAGAAGAGATTTGTGGTGCAGGGGAGAGCTATATGAATGTGGTTTAGAGGTGGAGTTGTATGAAGGCCCTGGGTTAGGGTGTATGTCTCCAGAACGGAGGAGGTGGGTGATAAATTTTGAGTAGGGTATGGATAGGTATCTATTTTCTAATGGGTCATAGGTATAGACATTGGAACCTAATGAGGTGAGTTTGGTGGGTATGTGAAGGGGTTTACAAGGGGTAAGGAAGAGCTTCCTTTGAAACAGAAAATATTCTTTATGTTTGTAGAAGTGGAGGGAGGCTTGGGTTGTAAAGGGAAAGTCTTTTTTAATGTAAATAGCAGTTGAATGAAAGGGTGAGTGCTGAAACTGTGGGAAACTAGTAAGGTAGAGTAAGCAGAAGAGGATTAGGCTTAGAAATAAGGGTATTAGAGCATAGGCAGATTTTGTTTGCATGGTGGGAGACAGAGTACGAGTTGAATGAGAAGGATGTGTAGGAAGAGAGATGATTAATAAGTTTGAGAGGAGAGGAATAGAATGAAATGTGTGAGGGTGTATTCACAGGGATATAGAAGGGTGGAGTGGAGGGGGGGAAAGACAGCTATAGTAGTGAGTGGATAAGGAGTAAGTGGGGGGCAATATCTGGAGGGTTTGGCTACTGGCTATCCTGATGGGGTGCGTGCACTAACCACCTAGTAGGGATAAGGTACAGTCAGTTATTCAGTAATTATTGAGGCAAGCAAGTTAGATAAAAGCATACACCATCCCTCGCCGTCTAATCCAAATCAAACACCCACTGGAAAAATACAATGTCCTCTGATCTCACAAAGTACAAACAGTTGAAAAAACAGAGAATGTCAAACATCCCATTCGTTAGAAAATTAATTAGGCCAGACCTAGATACAAAAATGTCCTAGGTATTAAGCTCACACAGGAATCCTAAACCTTTTTCTCCAGTAGTTTGCTTACTTTGATCCTAGGGCCTCTCATTCGAATTCCCCTTCCAAATATCTTTCCTTCTAAAGCTGGAACTTAAAAGAAGGTCTATAGGTCACATTTGTCCAAAGATAAAGGAACTGTGGGCAACATAGAAATTTTTTCAGACTGCATCTCCGTTTTCAATGTCAAGAATAAATGGTGACTGCAATTATATAAGTTGAAGAGATGAAAATTAACAAGAAATGGTTAAATTTGCTGATTATACACTATACACTTAGCAACATATTCTCCATACCAAAAATGCACACCAATGTCATCAAACCCAATAACATGAATGATATTAATGACATATAGAGTTAAAATGTCCACTTGAAGAAGATTGTGAGACAGCCAATATAGTCCAACAGTGATGAATGTCCGTTGATAATGTAATAGACAAACAGTGAAAGAATTAGTACTTACAACAAACCAAAAAGAAAAATTGTTAGAGAGCTCATATCGTCAGTCAGAAATGTCTATGCTCGCCAGTTCAATGTACTCAAAAAACTCAAACAATTCAAAGGCCCCGAACTTCCATTGATGATGAAAAATGCACAAGATGTATGAAGAAGCAGTGCATATTCATAATTATGCCTTACTTATTTGTAGAATCTGATAGAAATAGTTCCACTGAATAATAATCCCGAGCAGGAACCTAAACAAAACGTGAACCACAATAAACGTTGGAGTTTAAATCATATAAAATGATAGCTACGATCTGCACCCCATCCGTCACTAATCCACAACACAAGTCCTGGATAGAATCTAACTAACTGATAAAACAGCTAGCCTGTAGACTGCAATAAACGTTGGCATCGTCAAATAAGACAGTGAACAAGTACATCTGTACTAAGCCGGCGTACAGTGTGTGATCAAAAAATGCACTCGTATTTAAAAAATACACGTCAGTGCTAACAAATGTATCAAAGCCTCACCTGATGGTAAATATTCTATACTACAGGCCTGTACAATAAACGGTCATCACTCCATCCATCGCCAGTCCACAAAAATGAGTTTTTAGGCAAAAGTGTAGTTAACCAGTCCAGATGATAGACAGCAATAAACGTTGGGGGCCATCACCTGTTCCCTGAATAAGGATATTAATATCGTATCTAACAAGCAAAGGTGTGCCAAACGAACTTGTGCTCTGTTATTAATCCAATGAATGTCTAGTATAGAACAAATGTCTGAATACAAAAAAATCCTGTAATGCCAGATAGGTAAGACAAATAATCCACAGATAAATCGAAGGTTAGGCAAAAGTTAAAAAGAAGTAATCGCCGGTGTGCCGCCAAAAGGATCTCAGAGTTTTTATATTTAATTAGCAGGGGGTGTGGGGAGTGCAGGAGGCCACAGTTTGTCCTGTTACACTGTGTTTCGACTTTTTAAAACATTGATCATATGGTCTTGACCATATATAAAATATTTACATATTTACAGTGTTACAGCAGTGTTACTGTAAACTCTTTACATCCACAAATTATGTCACTAATTTGAAAAGAATGACTTATCACTAACTCTGATCCATGCCCTTGCCATGACCCTACCTAGTCTTCCTTCCCTTTATGTACCCTCAAAAGGACCATACTTAGTACCTCATTACACCTCTCTCTCTCCAATGTGTCTACTATGCATTTGCACAATTTTATACAAACAAAAAATGTTCATTGTTGACCTATTGAACTATATCAATGTAAAAGTGTTACTTAGCTTCTTTTTAATGCAACTTTAACTTTATGCATATATCCCAACATATGTGAATCATTTTGCTATAACTGCTATTATATCAATATTGTTTAAAATTGTACTTGTTTTAAAATGTATTACTGGAGCTTTTCTCCTCGGGTCTCCACTGAAAATGGGCCACAAGCCCAGTTGGACAAACCGGTTAACAAATGTCAATAAATAAAAAAATAAATATTACCTGAACTAGGGAGCCACTGTGGCAAAAACTAAGCACCAGAGAAGCTCAAAAATATTCAACAGCACATCATATCTGGAATGGTCTCAGTATACATGAAAATGACACAGGCATGCTTCAGATGAGTTGATCTGCATTGGTAGCTAGTCCATAAATACCATGGTGCATGCTGCCATTTTCATCAACACATTTTGGTGTGCAGCAGTGTTGTTGCTTTCTATTGCTGGTGACTGCCTAATGTTTAATATTTGTGCTCTGTTTGCTCATGGCATGTATTGTGCTGTGGCAATATGAGGACCAGCTGATTGGTGGGTTCAGGGGTGCCCTCAGAAAGATCAAAGCCTGGGAAGACCTTCCCTCTGAAATGAAACAAGAAATGGGATCTCCCAAAACAGGGTTAAGATGTGACACTGGTATAATGACATGCACTGACTAATGAAAGCTCAGTTAGTACCATGGCTACAGCAGGTCAAAAACATCTGCCATGCATCATTTTATAGGTTCATAGGTTCATACTAGGCTATCTGCCCTAGGGCATTTATAAGCCTAGCCAGAGTGTGTTTGGCTTTCGCCACCCATTTTAAAATAATTTTGCTATGCCCTTTTTCGAAGATAGTATACTGTGCCTCTGTCAACAGTGACACAGAAGTGATACCTGGGGTAAACCTACGATCTCCCATCCACTCATCAAGATTCCTCTTGAAGAGAGTCAATGAGGGGCTCTGCCTAACCTGGACTGGGATTTTATTCCAGAGTGAAGGGAGCCCTCTGGGTTATGAATCTGTCCCTCCAGTATGTCCTATTTATTTCAGTGCTGAGGTTCAAGTCTCTCGAGCACGTAGCTCGATGGGATTTGGATTTTCTGAGGTGCAGCATGTCCATTAATTCCGGGTTGGACATGGCTTTATACGTCAGGCACAGATTGCCTCTGAGCAGGCGGTATGCCACTGAGTAGAGCTGGAGTTTCTTTAACCGGGCAGCATATGGTATCTGTTTGAGCCCTTTGATCCTCTTGGTGAGGTACTTTTGGGGTCTTTCAAGTTGCTGCAGGTGTCTGGTAAGGTACATCCCAAAAGGGGCATTGTACTCAATTATGGGCCTGATGAGGGATGAGTAAAGAGGCGCGATGACCTTCCCTGATCTAGATGTGAATCCCTTCATGATTAAGTGGGCTATATAAAATGTTTTTCTAACCACTTTGGCCACGTGGTTGTCAAATGAGAGATTGCTATCAACTTGGGTCCCCAGGTCCCTAATTACTTCTTCTGTACTTAATGGATTACCACCTATGTGGTAATTTGTGAGCACTTTGTTTTTGCCAAAGGGGATGACTATACACTTTTTTGCGTTTAGCTTGAGGCCATGGCTCTGGCACCAGTTGTCTGTTTCTATGAGGCCCTTTTGGAGGATGCTTGTGTCGGCTGGAGTGTCGATTATGGCATCCAGTTTGCAGTCATCTGCAAACTTGGTCAGCCACAGTCCTTCCGTGTTGGCCTGTACCTCTGAGAAATATATACCGAACAAGAGAGGTCCCAGGACTGAGCCTTGTGGGATGCCACTTGTAACTGGTTTGGAGTCTGACATGGCTCCAGCAATTCTAACCATGTGGGTTCTGTCCTTGAGCCAGTTTGCAACCCATGTAGTGACATAGGGGTTTATATTTAAGCTGGTGAGCTTATCTATAATGCCCGAGTGGGGTATTGTATCGAAGGCTTTTGCGAGGTCCAGGTAGGCTGTGTGGACCACCTTCCCCTCATCAATGGCCTTAGTGACTGTTTCAAAGAAATCAACCAGGTTTAAGAGGCAGGATCTGCCCTTAACAAAGCCAAACTGGGTAGGATCCAGTGTCTGTAGGTCCCCAATATCTTTATTTATGATGTCCATGATGATCCTTTCCATAGCTTTGCAGACCAAGCTAGTCAGGCTTATGGGGCGATAGTTTCCAGGATCCGTTGAGGCACCACCTTTGTGGAGAGGGACCACTGTTGCTGTACGCCACTCTTTGGGTACATATCCTGTAGTAAGGCTGAGATTGAACAGTAGTTTTATGTTTGGGTTTAGTTCTTCTTGGAGTTCATGTAGGACGCAGCCCGGGACACCATCTGGTCCCACTGATGCTGTGTTTTTTGCTTTGGAGAGGGCAGCTCATACCTGAGCATCTGAGATGTCAGGGGGGCAGCACTCTGCTGGGATAGATATTTGCCCTTTTGGTGGGGGGGGGGGAGTTTGCGCTGAACCTGTCAGCTAGGATGTCGGCAATGTCTGTGGGTTCGGTGTATTTTTTATCATTTTGGACTAATTCTGAGCATATCTGGGAATTTCCACCCAGGTTCCTAACATAACTAAAGAAAGCCTTGTGATTATCCTTAGTATCCTGTGCAATTTTTCTCTCGAAGCTGGCCTTAGACGACTTTATGAGTGCCCGTAGTTTTTTGCTAATACTGATCAGAGATGCCTTCCCTTTTTGGGATTTTGTTCTATCATGTAGTAGCTTCCTCCTTCTGTTGTATAGTTTGTTTATGGCTGGGGTCCACCAGACAGGACGTCTGACTTTGGAGGATTGGGACTTGGTTTTATTTGGGATTGCATGATCCATGCATTCCTGAAGGTGTTCATAGAATGCGTTTATAAAGGAATCTGCAGTCTGGGCCATATTTTCCACAGGCCCGGGGGCTTTGAAGGATTCCACCTCGGTTTTGAGGAGTGTGAAATTTGCATTAGAGAAGTTTTTCACTGTGGTTTTCAGGGCAGGGGGTGGAGTCAGGATGTGAATATCCAGTGAGATTAGTTTATGGTCTGATCTTACCAATGAGGGATACACTTCTGGTCTGGAGCACAGAATCCCCATGTTGGTGATGATCAGGTCCAGTATGTTTTCCCCTCTTGTGTGAGTGGTAACAAGTTGTTCCATAGCATTTGAGTTTATAAATTCTAGGAACCTTTGGACTAGGGTGTTGGAGCTAGAGTAATGCTCCCAGTCTATGTTTGGGTAGTTGAAGTCGCCCAATATAATGGTGTTTGGAGAGACCTTCATATTTTCCAGTGTTCTCAGGAAGGCCGAGTGGGGTTCCTGGGTTTGGGAGGGTGGTCTGTAGCAGGCTATTAACTGGAAGGCAGTTTTTCCCACTGTTAGTTTCACATGGATAGTCTCTGATGCTTCGTGCTGTGCCACCAATCTGGAGGTGTGGGTATCTTTGACGAATATTGATACTCCCCCTCCTTTTGTGGTTCGGTCCAAGATTTGGGGCCGAAAAGCATGGTATGAGGTATAACCTGTTAGTGCTGGGGTGCTCTTGGGAGCCTTGAACCAGGTTTCTGTTACTGCACAGATATCGATGTACTCCATGCTAAAGAGAGTTTTGAGTGCGTGCATCTTGAGGTTTAGACTTCTGGCGTTGAGTAGCATTACTCTTAGATGTTCTTCATCTCACACTGCTGCAGTCCTTACTTATGGGTAGTCCGCTGTCCTCGGTCGGCCCGAATACCAAAGTATTAGGCTGACGTCGGTCATGGGCGCTCAGATCTGACATCAGAGCGTCAGGGTATAAAAGCGCATGACCGACGTCATATCCTCAGTCGTTTTTGCCGCATGGTCCGATGCAGAAGCAGCGTTGCAAGTGCCGTTCGGCGTTCTGAAATTTTTCGAATTCGGAGTTTCAGACCGATACCAAGTTGGGCTAAGTACCCCGTTGGGGAATATTTTTGTTTTTTCTTGCCTCAGTTATTTACCGGATGTCAGAAAAAGTGAATAATTGTATTTCTTGTGGGAAACAGATACCGCATAGGGATTACCACTCACTTTGTATTCCTTGTTTGGGACGAGCACGCGTAGTCGGGTGTCGGTTTTGTGCTAGGTTCAATAAGCGCACTATAAAACGGAGGTTAGATTGCGCTAGGTTAGTCTTTGGCAAGCGGTGTAATTATAATATGCCGTCAGATCCTCCGACTCCCGCTTCCACGAAGAAGCGCAAAGACAAATCTGTGAAGCCTAGGCAGGATGATTTGTCCGTTTCGGACGCCGGTCCATTAGAAGCTACAGGGGAACAGGTGGATTCGGCTGAAGTTTCTGTTGAGACTCAGGGAGAAACTTTGATTTTGCAAGAGGTGGCTTCACAGGACTCAGGTCAGGCTGAAGGGGCCTCACAGGTTACTTTTCTCCCTACTGTGCCTAGGGTGGTTAGGCCTTCTGCTACTATGTCTAAGGCTCCTTCTAAGGGCAGGTCTGTTTTGCCTTCCTCTGGTGTCAGTACTGGTTCCTCAGGGTCAGTGCCTAAAAAGCACATGCTTAAAATGGCAGAAGATTTGATTACTTTAATTAGAGGTTCTATGCCCCCTCCTGATAAGAGGCCCAGGGTAGAGCTAGAGTTGGAAAGTTTGGAGCAGGCCTCAGATGATTCAGAGTCTTCTGTGGAAGACATTCAAGATTTTCCTCCTTATTCGATTCTGATGCAGAGGATTCCACTCCTTCTGCTTCTCCTCCTGAGGATTTTTCTTTTTCAGAAACTTTACATTCCATGAGGGAGCATTTTAAGTGGGAAGGACAGGATTTCTCTGATTCTCGGAAAAGGCTTAGGGAATTTTTGTTTTTACCACAGCATAGACCCTTAGCTATACCTCCAGTTTTGGATGTTGTTCAAGATGTTTTCTCGGAGGCTTCCCTTAATCCAGATTCTGTGCCTCCTGCCAGTCAAACCAGACAGGTATTACAGGGTGCCTGAGGCTCATAAATATCTGTATAAAAGTCCTAGGGCAGACCCAGAAACTATTAGTCAGGGGCCTAAGGGTGTTAGAGCTTCTGTTGTAAAAAATCCGGTTCCTCTAGATAAGGAAGCTAGAGCTTTGGATAGATGGAGTAAGAAGGTGTATACCTCTTCTACGTTAGCAATGAGGGCTTTAAATTGCCAGTTTCATATGTTGAAATATCAGAATTTCCTTCTTTCTCAGCTAAAATCTAAAGTGGATGCTTTAGCAGAGGGTATTGAGTGTAAAGAACTGCATGATTTGGTACATGTCTCTGAACAGGTGGGCAAGCATTCTTTACAGTGTGGCTTTGATGCTTTACAGGCTTCTTCTAGGGTGGCTGCCACTGGTTCAGTTATTCGAAGGCATGCCTGGCTTAAGGATCAGAATTTGTCTGAGCATGTTAAGACTAGAATTCTGGATGCCCCTTTACAGTCTGAAGTTTTGTTTGGTCCTCCTGTAGAGTCTGTATTAAAGAAAATGGAGGACAAGGCTAAGTCTATGCAGACTGTTAAAGATTTTTTGCAGGTGCAACCTCCAAAGTTTAGTAGAAATTGGCCTACTAAAGGATGGACTTACCCTTCTTCTGATTCTCAGTCTAGGGGCAGATCTAGACGTGGTAGGGGCAGAGCTCAGAGTTCCTTCAGACCTAGAACATGGAGTTCGCCTGCACAGTCTGCAGGTGAGGGCAGGGGCCAGTCCTTTCGTAAACAGGCCCAATGACCTGCATTTTCAGCTGCCAGATTCCTCTTGCCTGGCAGCTCCTTTGGGAGGAAAGTTAGCACTTTTCAAGCAAAACTGGCTTTTAGTCACCCAGGACAAATGGGTATTGGACATTATAAACCGAGGCTACAAGTTTTATTTCCATACATTGCCTCCTTTCAAAGGCATGCCAGATGTTCCTCCTCGGCAAAGGTTAGAGGCTCACAAACAGATTTCTTTACTTCTTCAAATGGGAGCTATACAGCCAGTTCCTCTGTCAGAAGTGGGCCTAGGATTTTATTCTCGCCTGTTTCTAGTTCCAAAGAAAGGGAACACGTGGAGACCGATTTTGGATTTATCTATCCTCAACACTTATCTGGACATTCCAAAGTTCAAGATGCTGACGTTACAACAGCTTTTACCTCTGTTGGGAAAAGACCACTGGATGGTAACTCTGGATCTCAAAGAGGCTTATCTTCATGTTCCTATCAAGCCCAGTTGCAGGAGGTACCTGCGTTTTCGAGCTGGAAATTTACATTATCAGTTCTCTGCATTGCCCTTTGGCTTATCTACTGCTCAGAGTGTTCACAAAGGTTCTGGCTCCAGTGATAGCCTTTTTCAGGTTAAGAGGAATACAGATTTATCCTTATTTGGACGATTGCCTGATTATTGCTCAAGACAAAGACAAACTTCTTCATCATCTACAATATGTGATGGTAGTGTTAAGATGCCTAGGGTATTCTGTGAACGAAACAAAGTCCAGTCTAGTACCCTCTCAGGACATGTGCTTTCTGGGTGTGAGACTGAATACAGCTTCCCAGATGGCTTTTTTGACCCCGGACAAACAAAGAAGCCTTTCTCTTTATTTCAATCAAATGTCTCTACAGTCCAGGCTGACTGCAAAGACAGTCCTTCAAGCCTTGGGGTTCATGGCATCTTGTATTCTGGTGCTTCCCAATGCCAAACTGCATATGAGGAAGCTTCAATGGTATCTCAAAAATGTATGGACACAACACTGCCAAGATCTAGACACTGTCATTCAGATAATACCTTGCATTCAGAAGGAATTTTTGTGGTGGGCTCAGGAATGTCACCTAAACAAGGGACTCTCTGTGACCCGACCAGAGGCGAGTCAGATTCTAACGACAGATGCCTCGGACAAGGCTTGGGGAGCACACCTCAATGGAAAATGGGTGCAAGACACGTGGCCTGTCAGACTTCAACATTTACATATCAACTTGAAGGAGATGTTAGCAGTCCAGTTTGCATTAATGGCTTTCAAGGATTTACTTCACCCAGGGCAGGTGTTGATTCAAACAGACAACACTACTGTCATGTGGTACATCAACAAGCAAGGGGGAACCCATTCATACCCACTTTGCAGGCAAGCGATGATTTTGTGGGAGACTGCTCTCAGTTTACACCTCAATCTTCAAGCAAGGTTTCTGCCAGGAGCACAGAACTCCTTAGCAGATGTGTTGAGCAGACAGATAGTGGATCCTCACGAGTGGAAATTGGATCCTCATGTAATCCAGCAGTTGACAGTGTTATGGGGGACTCCATATATAGATCTGTTCGCTTCTCCACTAAATTACCAGTTGCCAAAGTTTTGCACAAAAAGGTTTCATCACACAACTTGGAAGGTGAATGTTCTATCATTCATTTGGAACAATCTTCATGTCTATGCCTTTCCACCTCTGCCTCTCCTCCCCAAGGTACTCTTGAAGGCCAGACAAGACAAACCATCCATGATTCTGATAGCACCGGATTGGCCTCGACAGCACTGGTACCCACTTCTGAGGAGTTTAGTAAGGGAGCCTCCATGGCCTCTACCTTTAATTCCGCATCTTTTGTCTCAGGAGGGCAGTCACTTCCTCAATGTCAGGATTCAGTCTCTGCATCTAACAGCTTGGCATATTCTGTTTTAGACCCGGGAGGGTCTCAGCTGCCACAACAAGTTTTGAATGTTATTTTGGAGGCCAGAAGGCCTAGTACAAGGAAAGTTTATGCTGATAAATGGAGGAGATTTTTTATTTGGAGCAAAGAGAAGGATTTTGATGTTTCCAAGCCTAATTTAAGTGCTTCTCTTCAATATCTTACTGAGTTACTGGACAAAGGTTTGTCTTTCTCCTCTATAAAGATTCATGTTGCAGCCATTTCTGCTCACTATGATTGTGACCCTCCTTTATTCTCTCATCCTTTGTTTAAGCAATTTCTTAGAGGGGCAAAGAACATAAGACCCCCACGTAGAGCTCCTACTCCTGCTTGGGATCTCAATTTTGTGTTGGAAAAACTTACTCTACAACCTTTTGAGCCTGCAGCTACGGCCGAGTTAAAGTATTTGTCTTGGAAAACTGCCTTTTTGTTGGCCATTACTTCTGCAAGAAGGGTTTTTGAATTACAGGCCCTTATGGCAGTGGAGCCTTTCCTGATTTTTCATAAGGATAGGGTATCTTTGCGTACTAATCCTTCCTTTATGCCTAAAGTGGTTTCTAGTGTGGCCTTAAACCAAACTATTCATTTGTCTACTTTTTATGCAAACCCCCAAAATAAAGGGGAGAAGATTTTGCATACTTTGGATATTCACAGGCAGTTGCGTTATTATTTGAGCAGAACCAAGGAGTTCAGACAGTCTCAGCAGTTGTTTGTTTCTTTTGCTTTGGGTTCTCAGGGTAAACCTGTTTCAAAACAAACTATTTCAAAGTGGATTGGGTTTTGTATTTCTTTCTGTTATTCCCATCATGGCAAGGAGATTCCGGCTGGAATCAGACCTCATTCCACTAGAGCTACTGCCACCTCTACTGCCTTTCTAAGGGGGGTAGCTACAAAAGATATTTTGGAAGCAGCTACTTGGAGTTCAGTACATACTTTTTCCAAACATTACCACCTTCCTCTTTATTCTAAGTCTAGGGCTGGATTTGCCACTGCAATATTACAGGGCATTTTAGCAGCCCCTAATGCTTTATGATTTTGCCATCCTCCCTTTCCCGTTGCTTTGGGATTCTACCCATAAGTAAGGACTGCAGCAATGTGAGATGAAGAACATAGTACAGTTTTGTACCTACCATAAATGTAGATGTTCAAAGATCCACATTGCTGCAGTCCAATTTACCCTCCCTCCTTCCCCACTGTAGTTTGGCATGGTTATATGGTTTGTGTGATGGTTGTTGTTGGGCCTGTTTTTGGGAGGTATTCTGTTTTTGGCTGTGGCCTTTCTTTTTACGGCCTTCTGACATCTGGGGCAAGAAAAGACTGAGGATATGACGTCGGTCATGCGCTTTTATACCCTGACGCTCTGATGTCAGATCTGAGCGCCCATGACCGACGTCAGCCTAATACTTTGGTATTCGGGCCGACCGAGGACAGCGGACTACCCATAAGTAAGGACTGCAGCAATGTGGATCTTCGAACATCTACATTTATGGTAGGTACAAAACTGTACTTTTCTTATCCCTTGTGATACCTATGGAGGTGGGTTTGTCTTTTGAGCCTTGCCTAAAAAAGGCACTAGGGGGGTAGCAAGAGCCTTTGCCAATATCCGAAAGCCCAGGGGTGACAGGTGCAAGCGATCCCTAACAAAGCATCATGGCTTGTCGAGCAAGTCATCCCAGGCTGACAGGCAATGGATCCCCTTTGAATGACACCAATACTTAAGCCAATTGTTGAAATTGATCATCTTGTCTTCATATTGTGGCATCATTCTTGGTGAGGGTAAGATGCTACTCAAGGTCAGGGTCATACCGGCTTGGGCTACATGCTCAGAGAGCTCCTCTATGCCTCTTTTCATGTAGTCCAGGGCGGTATGTCTCAGGTCATTCACACCAGCATGTACAATGACTGAGTCATATTTGTACTTGCCTTGGAGTGATCTGAGTGCTTGTGTTATGTGGCGAATCCTAGCGCCCGACAGACAGCTCACCGTGACCTTCTCCTTGTTCAGCCTGGTGAGTATGAAATGTTGCCATTCAACAGTACTGTATATGCTTGATCATGCTTTTGGATATTATGGTGGTACATATGCCTGTCAGAACAGGCTCAAGCCCTGTGTTTGCTTCTGAATTATAAATTGCTTTTAAAATGTCAAAGGCAAACTATTTTGTGCTGCCCATGTATCCTACTTGATTTTTGTATACTAAAATGAATAAAACATCAAAAGTGTGCATAGAATGAAAAAAACTGCATAATATATGGAAATGCATGGAGTATATGGTAAAGTGTATGGCTGTGACCATGAACCCATCCAGACTGAGGTATAAGCTAAAAGGAGGAAGTCACTAAGTGAATATGAAATTACATGGTTGCCCTTTGTTGTATTACAATTAAAATACAGCTGAATTACTGGATTAGGACAAAACACAACCCTGCCGTTGTAAAAAGTCAGATAGGGTTGGTCCACCTTGAGAGCTTCAGCTCAGAGACTTGCACTGCTGATGGTGAAGCAATGGGTAAAACAGTCTTCCAGGTAATGAACCATAAATCAGCCAGAGAGGCAGGTTCAAAATGATACAAGGTAAATTTTCCAAGAACAAAGTTAAGATCCTAAGAAGGGGGAATTTGCATTTGAGGAGATCTCACATACAATACTCCTTTCATAAACTGTTTGACCACAAAAAGAGATGAAAAAGGGGGTCCTTGGGCAGAGAGGCTGAGATGGCCCCAAGATGCACTTTGATATTTCAAAACCAGAGGGGTCAAAACCTTTTGGGACCTCTGTCAAGTACCACCTAGAAAACCTCTTTCACTTGTAAACTTAAGATTTTTCTAGTTGCATGCTTTTTTGCCTCCTTAAATATGTAATGCATATCTTCACAGAGCAAATGCCTAAAATCAACCAGGGTATAAGTTAGAACTGCTCTAAGTTGGGGTGTACCATTTGCTCCTGACACTGAGTGAGCAGATCCAGTCTGTGAGAAAGCCTGTGGTAAATGGCCTTGGCCATTTCCATTAAGAGAGAGAAACAACTTTGCCTGGGCCAAAACAGGGTTACCACACTCATCTTTGGTAATTCTTTCTTAATCTTTAGAAGTGCCTTGGAAATCACTGGAAAGGGTGGAAATGTGTACAGGAACATCCCCCAACCATGGGAACGACAGTGCATTTGTCTTCCAATGGCTGCAAGGATGTCTTGAACAGAAATTTCTCAGTTGTCTATATTAAAAGGAGACAAACAGATCTACTTGAGGTGTTCTCCACATTGGTATCAAGTTCTGGAAGACCTCTGCATGAAGCATTCATTCACAACAGTCTGTCCAGGATCTGTTTAATCTGTCTGCCACTGATTTTTGCTTTGATGGAATGCACCAGGCCTTACTAGGCAAGAGAATGCTGAAGAGACAACTTTCAGTGATCACAGCAAAGGGGATAGGACCTTAGACCTCCTTGCTTATTCAGGTACCATATCACAATTGTGATGTCTGTGACCACTAGAAAAGCACCAGGAGTCCATAAGTGGCATAAAAAACTTTTAAGGCAGGAATCATAACCAAAATCTCTTACATGTATGTGCTTCGCTTGTCCCAAGGACCCCACAAGCCCTTGCACTTGAACTCCCATGGAAACTGCCCCTATGCAAAATCTGAAGAGTCTGGACAAAATGGAATGAAATCTGAAGACAGAAAGGGAGTCCTGGATTCAGAGACAGTTGATCCTTCCACCACTGCTACTCCTGATTCACATAACCTAATATCAGTACCTAGAAGTCCAAGGGATGAAGGTGTTGGGTCCAACAGTTCTGCAAGTACCACTGAATTTTTCCAACGGACAGTCTTGGCTACTGGTAACATGAGGATCACTAATGTCATGAGGACTAGAATTCTTAGGAACTCTCTTACTGAGGCTACATCTAGAATAGAGAGAAATCCAAGAAAATGCCCTGATAAGTCAGAACTTTGTCTACTGGGAGGAAGGACATCCTTTTTCCTGTGTCTATCCAACACCCCAAGAAAACAATTTGTTGAGAAGGTGTGAGGTAGGACTTTTGAAGGTTCATGTTGAAGCCCAGGTAGGAAAAGTGGGATGTGACCCTGTCTAAGGACTCCAACCTCATGGATACAGAATCTGTACAAATCATCAAGTCACCTAAATAAGGAAAAATGCAGATGCCTAAGTTTCTGCATTAGGCAACCACTGGAGCCAAACATTTTGTAAACACTCAAAATGTAGTAAACAGTCCAAAGGGTAATGCAGAAAACTGATAATGTACGTTAAACACAGCAAATCTCAAAAATGTCCTGAAATTGACAGCAATAGGAGTATGATGAGAAGCATCATTGAGATCTAGAATCATCATGATGCAGTGGTCAGGAAGGAATGCTAGGACTAACTGTAAAGTGACCATTTTGAATTATGGTACTTTTACAGAGGTATTTAGGAAAGGACAAATCTAGGACGAGTCTCCAGGAGTGCTCCTTCTTCAGTAACAAAAAGATTCTGGAATAAAATCCTTTGGCTTTGTGTATCACACAGCCATTGGTTCTATGACCCCTGCTTCTACTATGTGATGAAGCACTGAAGGAAACAGCTCTGTTTGGTTAGTGGGGTATGGTGGTTATGGGAAAAATCCCCCGAATGAGGGGAAGGGTGTGGGAGAATTCTTCTGAAAGGCGAAAAGTGTAACCTCTCTGAATTATTCTCAGAACCCACTTGTCTGACACTACTTGTGGCCTTGCTGCAGGCTAAGAAAGAGCCTGGGGGAAGCGAAAGAAGGGCAGGGGTAGTGGTGCACTGTGACTTGGTATAATCATTCCCTTCCAGGAGCTTGATTGTTTTTTGGAAAGGAACCCCCTCTTGAATTATTCCCCTTCCATTTCCTTTTGAATCCCTGACTTTTGTTTGGCTGAGATTTGTTTGTTTGTTCTGCCCCTTGAAAGAAGAAGCCTTGTTTGGGGGAGAACTGAGGTGCATGAAACATGCAGTATACCACATGCGTTAATTTGCCTCTACCATCCCACTGTTTGAGAATCTGTGTAATAGAAGGCCCAAACACAAATTTACAACTTAAAGGTACCTAAATAATCAGAGATGCTCTGAGTAAATAATCAAGCATACTATCTTAAAACAACAGAAGCAGCAGCATTTCTTGAGACCGTATGCACATTCAAACAGACCTCTCGAAGCATGTTTTGATACCAAAGTCAGATTAGAAATAATGGTACTTATGTATTATCACAACCACATTCCAAACAACTCGATAATATGTAAGCAGCGATAGCCGTAACTGTCAACCTTTCCTTTCTAAAACGAGGATCGCCACCTGATGTAAAGTCATACCTCTCAACCTTTTAGCTCAAGGACTCTGGACAAAACCATGCATAATTGTGGAACGAAGGGTCAGAATATGGACAGACTTTAAACAGTGTCTTACAAACTTAGAAAGTAGCTAGAATAACTTGTCTTGTGTTACAATGTATTTCTAAATGGTATGGTCAGAAAATCAAGTGTGTGTCATTATGTAGTAATTTTATTCCTTAGATTATCCAAGCGATTACCCAGAAAACATTTTTTTATGAGAAACAGACTGAATTTTTGAAACGAAAATCTGTACAGTTAATCTGTTATAGGTAGTGGCAGACAGTTTTCGAATGGCTCCGTTAGTCTGACTCACACTTCCACTACCAAAACACCACCATGACCGTTATGCAGACATTTGTAGCCGAATCTCCCCAGTACCTGTTTCACTGTTCCCACTACATCCAGTCATTTCCTTTCCACTGTCAGTGCATTCCATGAATGTATCATTAACTAACTCAAAACTAAAAAATGAATACAATAACACAGAGGATGCAAGAATAAAGGAAAATCCGTTTAATGTTAAAATTGAATACTGTTGTCCACAGTACAAGGACATTATCACTTGTACGAAAATACTGTACTGCAAACGACAGAATGGCAAAAAAATGAGGCGGTATGAATGTGGTTGCAATAATATGCAAGTACCAAAATAATTTCATTCATATAAGACTTTTGTTCTGCATGTAAGGGTGCAGCAAAATCATTCAAACTGTACTCACCCAGCAAAATAAATTTCCACATACAGCCCTGATAATTTAACATTTCAAAGACTAGGCTAAGAAAAAGATGCATCTTTTTGTTCTGAAGATCTAATAATTTTCCTGCCTTATCAGGGGTGTTTGATTAGATGAAGCCAAGGACTATTTGAGCAGGTAGCTGGAGAGACCGTAGCTAAGTCAGTAGTCAAATGAGGAAGACAAAAAAAAAAAAAAGAGAGACCTGCCTTTGTCCAAGGAAATCTTATACTTTTTCCAAGCCTTTTTAGGGATGCTGGAATATATACTGGTGCTCTGCAGGCAGTATATAAACATCTTCCAAGATCACTAAAAGATGAGGGAATAGCCACAGAATTGGGCATCTTGCCCTCTATAAGGTCATATACCCCATATACCTCTGAGCTAGTTACAGACTGCTCTCAAGCATAAATATCACTAAATCTAGCAATCATCTGAGAAAAGGTGAAAGCTTGTTTGCACATAAGCTCAGGTTCGCCATCTGTAGAATCAGAGTGAGTGGACTCATTGTCAATGAGGAAATCTCTATTGTCCTTATCAGATTCCTCCTTGTTTTCTAAAACAACAGAAAGGTCTCTATCCAAACTGGATGGGAACACAAACCACCAGAATTAGCAGTCTGTATAAACTCTTAGCCCAGGAAACCACATCAGCCTTATAGCTATATGTCTCATTACCAGACGTATGATGAAATTCTGTTTATTTTTTCTTGTGAACTTCACTACTAGATAAAATATCTGCGGACTGAGCATTATGCCTGGCAAGGGGTCTCTCACCTCGGACTATTCCTGCACCTAAAGGGTTTGCTTCTCTCATACCTGCACCAGTACTGGAACAGCGCTGGGAAATGTGTGTAATCCCCATTCCACAGTGGCTGGCAAAGCTACATTAGAGAAAAATGGGGCAAAAGGTAAGTGGTCTGTGGGATATGTCCCTGACAGAATCACTAACCATAGGTTAAAACATATTTCATTTTATTTTTTATTTTTAGATGTAACTGGATTTAATGAGGGGGAACAAGAGTTATGATCCATCAAGTCAGGTAAGAGAACACCAGCCAGAATAATAAACTGACTGCACAAGATAATGCATCAGAATAAGCACTTAAAATTTCTAGTAATAAATTTGTCACCACACAACTAAACTCTGCCAAACTGTGCTATTGTCACAAAAGCAGAATAAATGCGTTCAAATTTATTTACGACTGACAGAAGTTAAATAATTTCTAGTACACAAAGACCAAACACCACAGCAACCATGTGTCAAAGCAGTGTTCCAAATTAAATCCACATACTTTATTTTATGACAGTTTAATGTTTGATAGCAATGTAAACTACATTTTCTTGTCAGAGAGTAAAATCTCAACAGTATATTCATATAAATTCATTTGAGGTAAAATTGTGATCCAATGTTACAAACACACACAGCTGAAAAAATCCAAGTTCTGCAATATTTTCCTTCCAAAAGATGAAAATAAAGCAGGCAGTAAAAACAGGTCTGTAGTGTCTAAAAGCATATATAAACACTGCTCTTCTTACGGAAATATGGAAAGTTTCCTCAGAAACAGTTAAAACAAACACTGGTCAAAGATAGAAGCTAAATAAACACTGGTAGAAGCAAAAATCCCCATAGAAATCACTGTAAACAGACAGAAATAAAATATTAAAATAAATATTTTTTATATAAACATAAAAATAGAATGATCAATCTAAAAATGAGAGAAAGAGGATCCCCAAATGGGGCTTAACTGAGCAGTAAGCCACAGAACTCAGCACCAGATTCTGTGAAGTGTCAGAGGACTTTCTTCTTTGGATGTCAGAAAAAGACTGAACATCCACCTCCTGTGACAGCTGAAGGTTTCCCTCTCAAGATATGCACATGAAAATCAGCTGTCACAGGAAGAGAGTGGGAGGGGAGTCTGAGCTTTTGAAAGCTGGCCACTACTGGGTTACCTTGGCAGATAACCCAACATGCCACTGAGGCAGTGGGAATGATAAATTAAATATCTAGTTACCTTCCTTATCAAATCTTCCAGCTCTAACTATGAAATCAGCCTGACCTAAAAGGTTGAAGTAATAATAAGGTAGTTCTTTTATTACATCAGATAAGGGAAAGGGAATCATACCCCAACACACAGATCAAATACCAAATTTAGGCACACACATTCCAAATTATTATCTGCTGAGATGTGAAAAGTGACTTTCCTATCTGTGCAGCACAGTGGCTTCACTACGGCTTTTTACTCAGTATGCATTAAAATTTAGCCACTAGAGCAGGAAAATTATGTTATCTAGTAAGTAACAGAAAAAATGTAAATCCAATCAGGTCATACAACAATGCCACTAAGATATTATTCAGTGCATTCACCAGCCAGCTTAGAGTCCACTGCTGCCTTACAGTTTAGTTCCTAGTCAATGTAAGCAACAATATACAATCTGCAGTGAATCAGTGAACAGCAGCCATGGTAAACGTATGCACCTTAATAGATGTGTGCACCTTCCTGGCTGTTTAGGTTAGGAATTGAGGACTACAAGATATTTAGCAATATGCCTGGTTACCATATTTGATTAACATTTTGTGTTGCTACTGCAGCATGTTTACCACCATTTAAAACACAATGTAGCAAACTGTGTACCACTGGACAATTCTTAGAAGTGCTTATAAATTCAGAAATTTATACCCTGTACCTCTGATATTCTATGTTGTAGGATGGGTTATGTGATGTGCTCTCCCATGCACATACATAAAGGACAATGTTGAAAATACACCTGGGTAAAAACAGACTTGTACAACGTGGGCATAATCAAACTGATTTCCTAGATTAATAATTCTTATCTGTTCGGATATCTGCTGTTACTACTCCAATCTGTTAAAGATAAATGCAGGATCCGTGCAATATGCCTTACTTCTTGGCAATGCAAAGAGCAGCCAATACCTAGACATGGGGGGGTGAGGTCAACGTGGAGATGTGGTTGTACTAAGATGTGTAACAAACAAACCTTTAGTGCAGTACACTTGCTGCGTTGCCAGACAGAGCCCAGACCTAAATCCAACAGAAAATCTGTGGGGTGACCTGAAGAGGGCTGTGCAAATGAGATGCCCTCGCAATCTGACAGATTGGGAGTGCTTTCACAAGGAAGAGTGGGCAAATATTGCCAAGTCAAGATGTGCCATGCTGATAGACTCCTACTAAAGAAGACTGAATGATGTAATTAAATGAAAAGGTGCTTCAACAAAGTATTAGTTTAAGGGTGTGCACACTTATGCAACCAGCTTATTGTAAGTTTTTATTTTTTATATTTTTTCTCATAACAGATTTGTTTTTCAATTGAATTGTACAGGTTATAGGTCACGTTAAAAGGGGGAAAAGTTTTGAAATGTTTTATTGGGCTTTATTTTTTTATATCACAAAAAAATGGCATTTTAATAGGGGTATGTACATTTTTTATATCCACTGTACATTCTTTTTGCAGCATACAAATTTATGAGCTTAAAAGATTTTTTAATGTAGACTCCATTATCCACTGCATCCATCTTCAAACTTACCACCTGTTTTTGAGATAACTGGTGTTAACTGTGTTTTATTACAGCTGTAATAAACAGAAATAAGTTCATAAAGAAACAATTACATTTTTTATCTTCCAGCTCACCAATTCAAAGAAATGTGGGATAATCAATCAGCTATTTCAGGAAAAATATTTCACAATCTTAGCTTGCTTATTAACACTGTTAAAATTCAATCATTTTTAATGATTGGGATAGTGGGTCAAAGTGCAGGAACACTAAGGCAAATGTTCTGCATTATAATCAGGAACAGACATTATAATGACCTTATGCATATTGTTTTAATTTGGCATTTAAAACAAAGACAGCAATCTGATTGATTTAGAATAAAGGTTTGCAACCTGCAGCTCTAGAGCCATGCGGCACTTTCTTTGACCTTACTGACAAATCTCTAGTGACTGGTAACATTGGAAATCTATAGTGCTTTTGTATCAATGAACAAGCTGTTTTACTTTCATTGTTTCCTGGATCTCGTTTATTAAATCCAGATTCCTGACAGTCTCAGCAGTTCTCACACTTGTGGGCTCAAATATTGAATTACTGTTTAGAAACTTAAGACTGTACCTGACGAAATAAAACAGAAGCAGGTTATCAGACACACCACAACCATACTGGTACCACAAAAGGTAAGAAGCTACAGAGTTGACACATATAGACAACAGACAGCACAAGAATCCAGTCAGCTAGCATATGATTCCACCACACCAGCACAGAGACAATTAGACAACAGATAAACAGAAAGTTATGTGCTTATTACAATGAACAGTTATATGATGTAGTTGTCATTACGTTAGATCACTGAGAATGGATAATATAAATAGAAAACATAACTTTCCTGGCATGTCTCTCTTTTTCTAAATTTTCCACGTGTGCTCCTCTGGGCTTGTTCCTCGAGTGTCATCACTATGCCTATGATCACAGTGTTAAACAATGGGTGGTTCCCAAAATGTCTGCCTTTTCCTTCTGCATTTAGCATTTGCTAAATTTTGAAAGGGTTAAGACTGACAGATGGAGAAAGGAGAATAAAGGAAATGAGAGACTTACTCATCACGACAGACTCGTGGACTTGGTAGAAAGTAGGAAGAATAGGTGAAGTACGCAAGGATAGAAGGAAAGTCAGGAAAGATGTGAGTTACAGGAGCTACACAGTAGTTGTATAAAAGGTTAGAAAATGCACACAGAAAGGGATATTGGGATACAGAATACAAGTAGAGCAGGATATGGGAGGTAAATGAGCTAAATAAAGAACTGAAGAAGGTGGGGTCTATCTAAGTTGAATATCTGTAACTGATAAATGGTAGTACATGGGGACAAATTCCAAAAGACCTGCTTCTCAGTATAAGTGACTTACTTCTGAGTAAGGCCTATTCATGGACAGCTTAAACAGGAAACTAGATTACAAATGACCTGCTCTTAGTGTAAGTGACTTTACTTCAGTGTAATAGACAGAAACAAGTCACTTGCACTGAAGGCAAGACGTCTGGAAATGGGCCCATGATGCCAGATAAGTTGAGAAGGGCAGGTAAAGGAGGACTCTTGTGTAGGCTGATCATGTGGGAAGGAGAAGGAAGACAATGCAGACAAGGTACATGCAATGGGGGTACTGGAAATGGTCAAAGCAGACACTGAGTTTTAGGGGACAAGGATTATGAATGAGTGATGATTGTGTCTCTATGGTATCACAGAATGAATACACAGCTAGGAGGTTAGTAATTGGAAATGATAATTACTGGATGGTGGGTGAAACCAGTGCAAAACACTAGAAGACAACATATGGTGATATAAAGTAAGACAGAAGACTATAGCCTGGTTTATGAATATGCAAAAACAGTTTAAAAGAAAGTTAAAGGAATGGGGAAAAGAGAGAGAGGATAAATAGCTTGAGTGTGGAGGAGATGGAGAGAAAAGGTAACAAGAGAAGAATGAAGCAATCATCACTGTCATGAGTTAACTGACAGATGACACAATGGGAAAGGAAAAGGCATGTTACACAGGGGAAAAAAGACAAAAAAATGTAAGTATTACAATAGTGTTCCATACTGCAAAAATATTCAGGTAAAAGATGAAGCAAGAAAAAAAAAAAAAAAAAAAAAAATATATATATATATATATATATATATATATATATATATATATATATATAAAATAATATACATAAAATGTATAAATCTGTGTCACACCCATTCACGCATGCACCTACCTGCATGTCTTTCAACGTTACTCGACTGCGGGGAGGACATGCACACTCCACACAGAAGGCGCTCCCCCGTTGCACCACCGTGGCCTATATATATATATATATATATATATATATATATATATATGTGCATGTGTACATGTGTGTGTATATATATATGTATATATATATATATATATATATATATATATATATATATATATATATTTAAGCAATAACCCACGACTGGATGTGGGTAATGCTGGATTTACCCATGTTTGGTGTGGTTTGGTCACGAGGGCGAAGCCTGAGTGGCCAAACAAAGACAACCGTGGGTAAATCCAGCATTACCCACATCCAGAAGTCGGTTATTGCTATTATACAATGACATTATTTAATAAAAAAAATACTTAGTAAAACAAGGTAATGGAGCAAAGTCCGGTTGCAGGAAAGAATATTTTGTATCAAAGTAAACCAAACTGCAGTAGTGCAAGAAAATTTAATAAATCCAATAAAACTCACTGATTCAATACATAAAGTAAAATAAAAGATTAGCGCTTTTGTACATAACAGAGTACTTCTTCAGATCTACACAGTAATAGCAGTTACAATTTAAATAATACAGGCAATTAGTGCTGCAGATCATGTGACTTTAAAATAGGTTTAAGGGGAATGAACTCATTTAACCCCTTAGTCCCTGTAGCTTGTAAAAGTAACATCCATTTCACCTCTTGACATTCGGTCCTAGTTGTTATATCACCTCCTCTAACATTAGGCTGACAAATCTCGAATACTGAAAATTTAAAATAATGATTATTTCCCATCTGGGTAACATGTTTTGCAAGGGCATTTTTACTATCATTTCTCCGGATGCTGTAAAGATGCTCACGTATCCGATCTCTCAAACACCTATTAGTCTTGCCCACATAGAACATTCTGCAGAGCTCACAGGAAGCTAAATACACAACATTCATTGTATTACAGTCAGCATATGCCTTAAGCTCATAGACTTGTCCAGTCACAGGGTGCACATACATATCATCATTACTTACATAACACCACATGGTACATTTGCATTCCCTAAATTTTCATTCCCATTATTAACAACCCTGCTGGATTTATAACAGAGCAGTCTCTTTAGACATTTCTGATTTTTAAAAGTAAATTGTGGCCCTTAAGTCTCCTTACATTTAGCATCTGATCGTATTATTTTCCAGTGTTTTTTTAATAATATTGCATATAGCAGAAGAATCATTGGAGAAGATGAGGCACATTCTTGCCTTACCTAGCAAGTTCCCAGTCTTGTTGTTGACAGGGCCCACTTCTAAATTCAGGTAGGGTTTTGATCGAGTGTCCCTAAATGAGACAACCTCATCTTGTGCCTCAGCTATATCATCCTGTGGATAGCCTTTTTCTTTAAAATTATTTGAAATTTCTTCACACGATTGATACATACAACTGTCCTTTGTATGCAGCTGGGCAGATCTATAAAATTGCCCTTTTAGCACATTCCTCTTTACAGAATTTGGATGCATACTCTTGGCATGTAAAATGTTGTTGGTCTTACAAGATTTAATATAAATCTGTCTCTCAATGCCATCAGGGGCTACAATAATTTGTACATCCAAAAAATAAGTCTTCTCATTAGATGAGCTAAATGTAAATTTCAAAAAGCTGGTGCTGCTGTTAAGATATTCAACAAACTCACTTAAGGAAGAATAATCATTCTCCCAAACAAAAAAACGCATCGTCCACAAAACGACCATAATAGAGAATGAACCTAGAAAAAATATTATTTTCATTAAAAACAAAAGCAGACTCCCACTGGGTCATGACCATGTTGGCGTAGCTATTGGCACAAACCGTGCCCACAGCTACACCCATTCTTTGTAAATAAAAGGAGCCTTCAAACATAAACAAGTTATGTCCCAATATAATCTCTAAAAGGGAGCAAATCAGATGAACCTTATTTGTGTTATATGTACTATTCTGTGTCAAAAAATGTCTAACAAAGTCTACCCCTGTATCATTAGGGATACATGTAAAAAGTGACATCACATCCATAGTGACTAGTAACACATCATTAGTAAATTCCTTTAACTTCCATTCATTTAACTTTTGCAAATATTGTCTAGTGTCCTTTAAAACATGTTCAACTTTATTAAGTACAGGACAACGTTGTTTCTCCACATATATGGAGAGCGTCTCCGTGGCCCACCCTCTGCCAGATACAATGGGTCACATGGGTGGATTAGTGGGGATCTTATGCAGCTTTGTAAGTCCATGGATATATGGTAACATGGGATGGTCTACTGAGAAGTATTCATAGAGCTGTTTATCAATGGTGCCCTCCATTAACAAGTCTTCAATACATTGTGGCACTTCTACTATTAGCCTGTGTGTAAAGAACTAATGGAAAAAGTCCGGGCGACCGGACCTTTTTCCATTAGTATAAGTTGGATTTACAATGGGCACGCTGACCAATCAGCGTGCACGTTTTGGAATATTAATAGGGGGGGGGTCATTCTTTAAATATAAATAAACACTGCTAAATATACACCTACCAGTCAAACTACAGTCAACTGACAGCTCATTCCGGCAAAATAGTAATCTGAATGAAGAAAAAATCTTGTGAAAACCCAGAAGAGCAATATGTGTTTTCCCTAGGTCCTTACTGTTCTGTTACACAGAGTCTCAGTATAAATGGAAACAGTGACTGCATTGCAGCAGGTTCAGTGCTGAGCTTTTCAGAAATTATGGCACACACAGGGGAACTGATACACCTGCATGTGTGCATATTTGGGAAATGCTCTGCATGGCACTGAATCAGTCTCTGTCTAGATCAGCTTGATAATGGGAGGAACAAAACAAAAGACATGCATCCCATGTATTATTCTGGCACAGATGTGGAACAGTAGAAACCATAGATGCCCTGAGTGCGTCAGTGAACATTTCACAAGAACACCAACTGACAAGCATAACTGGACTAAAGACACAGACACACACACACACACACACACACACACACACACACACACACACACACAAAGCTCCTCATAAACTCAGGACCTCATGACCTCGTAATCATGAAGTACAAAATGAAAATTTACTGACTAAAGATTTTGCATGGTGTATGAATAGCGTAAGTTTCTCTTTCTATTTTGAATCATGGTATGTATGTCATTATGAAGCAGATGCACCCAGACAGCAGGGTATCTATCACCACACTAACACCTAAACAGCAGAAGAAGCCTAACCTAAAGACAGTAACATCAAAACATAAAATCTACATATTGTAAAACAGGGAACAGTTCTTCCTTAGACACCTTAAGAACCTGCTATGCCTCTTGCCAATAGGAAAGGCCATGCTTCTCAAAACTGAGGTGGTCCACTGTCAGGAGGACAGATTAGCTGCTGTGCCACTCGTGAACCTATATCAAACAGCAGCTAAGGAGCAGGTGGGACAGCAACAGCTCTAAACGTTATGGGAGCTTGCAAGTAGGAGCACAGCTGCTGCTCACCTACACCACTGCTAGTCCTAAGGGACCATGTCAGTAACATACGGAATGACTGAAAAATCTTAACCTGAATGTTTTATTACATCTAGGTCTCTGCTACCCAACTTCCACTAGCACATGGGGACAGACACAAGGTGTTACGGCTTGGAGTACAGACCTTGAAGGTAAATGAGGAGACAAAGAGGGATCTAACTCTATCAAAACTCATGACGTCTGTGCTAAATACAGATACCCTCAACTGTAAATCTATGAACCATCTTGCGTGTCACCAAAATTATGATATGCATGCATAAGAAGAAAATTATATATATTTTGGTTAAATTGTTCTGGCAAAGAAAAAATTGCTCACAATAATACCAGCATGATCACCACAATCACGGTCTTCTACAAGGTCAGAAAGTATAAGTGAAAAACATAATCTGAATTTCAGCAAGTGTGGGGAATGACAAATGCAGGCTCACATTAGGACAGCACTAACAGTTTTAGAGTGGAGAAGTCATGACAAATAAATTCGCTATGCCAGATTACCAAGGGAGACCTAACTTTTGTGCTGCCTGATGCTTACTAGCAATTAACACTGTCACCTGCTGCCCTGCACCAAACGCACTAAATTACCTGGGTTCTTGACAACCACTGAGAAACTAATGAGGGTCTAGCAGCTAGGGAAGCATGCTTATCGGACTGTCATTTGGAACAGGTAGCTACCTTTTCTGCTTGATCTAACTGTGGGAAGAAAAGCAACTCTGAAAGTAAAATCAGAAAAAAAAAATCAGTAGCATTTTAAACTCATTTTAATGGTTCTAAATATAACTGAACTACAAAGCGAGCAAGTGACCAGTGTCAGTAAGTATTTACATGCAAGGAGGACTCCGTATATGGGGGGTAAAAAAACATGAAGCTTGAAGACAAAGCTCAACAGAGTAAGTACACAGACCCAGGGCACTAGCGTATGAATCACTGGCTGAAATGCAGACTGGTTAGTATTTGAAAATAAAGTTTTTAATCTTAATCTGTGCAGTCTCAACTTTTCTTAGTTACTATGCCACTGGGAACTCAGTTGGACACCTCTCTGTATTTCTAGCAACAGTATTCTTTCCACTTTTCTCTGAGAGAAATGGAAACATTTCCATTTTCAAAGATGTTAAATTTGCGCAAACCCCAACAGCAATATATGCCAAGCAGTTTTAAGAGATGATGGACTATTACTTGATAAATTCATATGTACTTGAATGTCTCAATTAGATGAATGTATCAAAATTTGTTTTATTCTGTTGTAAATATGTCAACTTAAATTACTTGTTGCAAATTGTTCTTTTAAGTCTTAATACATGTATTATGTTGTTGAGTCTTTCTGCCTTTAACGGTTAGGGGTTGCCACAGCTGAACTCCGGTCCGCTAATGATTGGCAGTAGATTTTTACGTGCCGAGTTGCCGGCCCTGATGCACAACCTTCAACGAAGGTACGCCCATTCACACATGTCTCCACACAGAAGACGCTCTCTAGCTGAGAATCGAACAGGACAATGTCTTACTGTGAGGCGACAACGCTACCTAATAATCTGAAATCTTCAGTTAAAACATTTACAAAATAGACTACTAAATTAAACATTAACTTAGCTTTTATATAATTATAGAGTCATTGTGGGATTAGCAAAATAATAATAATTGTGATATGTTAAACTACAGTGCATTTTTAAATGTTCTTAATGGACTGAGTTAAGTACTGATGATGTCTAATATGTGCTAGAACTGTGCTGGCTTATCTGCCCACTTTTTCCTTGCTACACTTTTTTGACCTGCCATTTATTATATTCGTCTTCAATACCACATTTTCTTCATTCTCCCTAAGTTCAGAAGGATGAATGAACAAGGGCCCTGCCTCACAGATCAGTGCTTGAAAATAAATGAGAAAGAAAAGGTACATTAAGCATCCTCCCCACCCCCAAAAAGTCGCCTGATAGGAAATGGTAAGCAGGACATTTTCACAAAAGGATCTTTTAAAGTGGACTTCACTGCACAATTACTTTTCAATGTAAAAAGAACATGCCTGTCAAGAAGACAAGACAAAGGTTATTTATATTTAAAGGATATTATAAAGAGCTTCTGTCAGGCAAGTAATTTGACTACAATCTAAAAAAGCATTTATAATAGTCAAGAAGACACCTGAAAGGATTACGTCTTGGAGTAGCAAAACTTCAAGTTTTCATAAGCAGAAGGAAAGTAAAGAACATATTTCTTTTATTTATTTTTATTTATTTATATTTGTTGACCGGGAGTGTCTGACTGGACGTAGGTCCGTTTTCAGCGGAGGCCCGGGGAGAAAAGCTCCACAGTTAAAATAAACAGACAGTAGTTACATTGGATTACATAGCGATTTTATAGACCAAGGATTCCTTCAGCAAAAGAAGTGACTCCACTTGCAGTCATAATGCAAGATAATGACCGGTTGGCCCCAACTCTTCAAAGGAGTTTCCTGTTGTGAAAAAAAGTAATCCTGTGTTTTCCTTACATTCCATCATGCTGTTGTCACACTATATACAAAGTGCCTTTGTGGCTGCAGTACAACACAACCAATGAGTACAAACTTTTGAGCTGTTTAGTACACCTCTGCCTTTTCTCTTTTACATTTGTAATAAAGCTCTCTAACGGCCTATACAACTAAATCATATTTACATAACCATTTTATTTATTGGCACTTGTTTACTGGGAAAGTCCAACTGGGCCAAACAGAGCCCATTTTCAGTAGAGGCCCGGGGAAAAAATCTTTACATGAAACACAAATAGAATACATATTACAGAAAGGCATTTTGAGTATATACAGGAAAAGATTTCAAAACAGTAGAACACAGAGTCTATATACCACTTGATACACACTTAATAAAACTACTTATAAAGTAGTACAACTATAGCTGATGTACAAGTATGGGTGAATATATAAAAAAAAATATGTACACACTAGATACACATAAACTTAATTATAATGTAATGCAACTATAGTTGATGTAGTAATATCGGTGAAAATAAGATGCTAAGGCTACAGAAGATGAACTGAGATTTTGAGCTGGGGAAGACATTTAGAGGCTACAGCAGTTATAGTATATGAGAGGAAAATAAGTGGTAGAATATGAGAAGGAACATGTAGGAAGTTATGAGTGTCAACAGTAGAGGTAATAGAGACGGAAATAAGAACAGAATGTCATTAGTAGTTATAGAAATATGCGAGTAACAAGGAAAAAAAGAAAATAGTAGGATGCCCTACGATCTAGGTAATGGCTGGAAGAGGTCTAGTGAAATTACAAATCCATTTGGAATAGAGGTGTGTACAGGGCGATCGATATTAAAGGAGGTCATACATTGCATAGTACAAATGGCTACAAAAGACCGTTCCAGGTTTTAGCTATTACCCAGGAGTATAGTAGTTGACCAGCAGGTAATTTAGGCTTTTGGATTTGGAGTTGGTTTTCTGATCCTAGCAACTTATTGGGGTTATAATGGAGAATAGGGACTTTAAAGCAGGGCAGGTCTGTGGTTTAGTAAGTAATTTGTGTGTGGTGGTGGAGATAAGACAGTGGGGGAATTCGAGCCAATTTAATGTTTTTAGAGGGATGCAGTGGTGGGTGGAGTAATGCTTGTTTGTTGCAAATTTGGCTATTTTTGTTGCATATTTCTATTTTAGATTTGAGGGAGGATTGGAGGTTAGTTAGCAGAGGGGCATCATAGACTAGAGAAGGAAGTAGACAAGTGGAAGCAAATACTTGTTTTGTGGGGAAAGAAAGGACATTTTTCTATCTATAGAATAGTCCCAGTTTTTTGTGAGTTTTGCTGATATTTTGTAAGTGTAGGTCAAATTTTAGGTTTTTGTCAGTTGTAACACCTAACAGTTTGGTTTGGGTGACTAATTCAATTTTGGTGGTGTTTAGAGAGAATATGTAGAACTGAGATTTATTAATGGGAGTGTTTTTCTATGGGGTGAATTATGACTGTTTTTACTTTAAAGATAGGTGGTTATTGTGGACCCAGGTCTCTACTGTGGTCCATGCCAGTTGAGTAATTTGCTGTAACTGGGTTGAGTTTTTTTGAAGAACAGATTATAGTAGAGTCGTCTGCGTACTGAACAAAAGAAGACCCTTGTTGGAATGATAGGTGAAGGCTGTTGATGAAAATATTAAACAGTAAGGCTCCTAATATGGAGCCTTGGGGGACACCAGTGAGGTTATGGATATATAGAGATATAGAGTGTTGCCATTTTACAGCACGTTCTCTGTCAGGTAGCTTTTGAACCCGTTTAGAGATGGAGTAGATAGCCTAATGTTAGAAAATTGAGAAAGGAGGAGTTTGTGAAAGAGTATCAAAGGCTTTAGACAAATCCAGAAATAACGTAGAGACCATTTTCCCCGAGTCTCGGGCTTTAACTAGGTCCATAAAGGATATTAGTGCAATTGAGGTACAGTGACCAGGTCTAATACCATAATGAGTTTCAGAAAAGATTTGATTTTTGAGAAGGAATTGTAAAAGCTGGGTGTGTACACATTTTTGTAGGAGTTTGGAGATGGGGGACAGAACAGCTATAAGGCGGAAGTTGGAAATATCTGTTGAGGTACTCCCTTTGTGGAGAGGTAATATGTTTGCTTTTTTCCAGAGGTTAAGGATGTAGGATTCCTGGATGGATCTATTAATAAGAATGCTAATGGGGTAAGCAACAGCATCTGGAGCGATTTTTAGGTATTGTGTGGGTATGCCATTTGCTGCATTTGAGCTGAGCTTTAGTTTCAGCAGAAGTTTTTTTTTTTATGGATGCTATAGGAACAGTAGAACGTTTGAATTCTGGCAAGCAGCTGGGTCTAGCTAAGTTTTGTATATGTGAATGAGAGAGAATGGGTCCAGGTAGTAGTTTGGCCAAATGTGTTTGTAGTTGAGAGAGAAGGCTGGAGCTGTGAGTGCTGAGAGACAGGAATATTACTTGGGAAGTTAGTTGTGGTGATAGGTTGAGAGAGAATGTGGTGTGACATTAGCTATAGTGTCTATGAAGTAGGAGCTGAAGATGCTTGCTATTTGTTATGATGCTTTGTCTGGGTAGTTTTTGTGCCAGGGTTTAGGAGAATATTAATGGAGGACCAGAATAGTTTTGGGTTATTTTTGTGTTTTTTTCTGAAGGTTCAAGTAGTATTCCTTCTTGTCTTTGGATACAAGCTTTTTTGTTTGGTTATGAAGTTGTTTGTACTTTAAAAAGTCTGAGTTTTTCTTGCGTTTATGTCATCTTTATCTTACATCTTCATGGAATATATTCTCTATCTCCTAATCTCTCATCTCAAAAAACAGCATTTTGTGTATAACAGTCAATACTTTTAGCTTGTTTCCTTTTAGTCTGCATGCTAGTATCTCAAGCAGTTATTATTTGCATCTTTATATGTTCCACAAAATAAAACAAACATGATTTTATATCAACTATATTATTATATTCATTTGTTGACTGGGTGGCCCACTGGACAAATGTGCCCCTTTTCACGAGTGACTGCGAGCACTGACTGGTAAGTAACTTGCTCAGCCTCCCACAGAAAGTAATCAGAAGTAGAAGGAATCAAACCAATGCTATTTGAAGTGCCTTGTTAGCAAGCCAGGGCCTTAATCTTCTCTAAATGCATGCATTTAATGGTCCATATTAAATATGTCTTGTAAGCAGGTTCAATAAACATCACCTACAACCTTAAAAAGATGATTCTTAAGTAAGCAAGAAAACTTGACTAACATAGCTGAATAATAGCATAATATCTTTAATCATCCATATACTTTTTTCTTTTTGTCCACTTTCACACTTTCACTTATTTCCTGTCTCATTCATGCTCTCTTTCTACTTCCTAATACTAAACACATCAGCACCAAAATATAATTGTAAATGTTAATGCTTTCTTTGGTTAGTGTTACATTTCTGACTTTCTTAACATCAAAGGTATATGGAAGCCCCTACACGTTAATGACAACAATAATAATGTTTATTTCAAGGCTATGTGTTTGCCATTTGTCAGTGACAATAAACAAATATTTCTAAGCATTGGTAAGTTTTTGACTACACTGATGGTCTTTCTAGTAAGGTGGGTGTTAAACCACACTTCTTTTTACAAGGATGGCATGAATATTAAAGGCCTGTTTAGAGAGGGATAAACCACATCAAACTTAAAACCTGCAGGTTTGTATGTCAAAATGTGGCACCTGCATGCTGTGTAGGTGTATCAATGTTAGTAAATATATCATAGTAGGTGACAAAATTATTTATAGTAAATGGTGATGGTACTGGTGTGGGGTATTTTGTGGCATGTACCTCATGTTAATCTTACTACGTGGGTAAGACGGAGAAAAGGCCGAGGAACAGGATATACCAACATATGTATGCTATAAGAAAAAATGATAGCAACAATGATTTAGTAAAACACAGTCTAATTTGTCTGACTTTTAATAATTTTCTCTTTTTAGTCTTAGAGAAGATTCAATACCAGGATAAGGGTGGGGATTTGCAATATATTTTACTTAAAATGGCATCCAGAATTACCTGCTGATGTAGACTACCAGGGTTTAAGGATTATGTGTCCATCAATTGTATTTTGAAAGAAAAACACACACAAGTGAAAATCTTTATTGGTGGTTCCTGATCATGACATGGTGTGTATTCTCTAAATGTTTCATTTCCTGTGTGATTTATTATTCTGATGAAGTATTTTCATTTAGATGAAAGTGTTTAATACATTTTATGATAAATTAGCCATGTGTGGTCATTCAGACTGTTATTTTTATCATCATCAGAGTTACATTATTTAAATTAATTTATCTCCTACAGGCTTTAAAGTTTTTCAGCTCTGTTCAAGACTTCATTAAAAGTATACATTCACTGCTAAATGAACCAAGTCATCTATCTACAAGCAAGACAGAAATAACTGTTCTTACCATTTTGTACTTATATAATCGTCCTAATGGATTACTATAATCTCTGACCATCTTTTGTATAATAAAGAAAAAAACAAAACAAAAACAGATTCAAAGGATAACATCATGTATTCCTTTCTTCTTCTGTATTATTCAATATGTTCTTCCCTACTAATCATTATTTGAATATGATACATCTCTGTACAATGACCCAATACGGCTTTAATCCGATAAGGTACAAGTTTAAAATTTTTAAATGAGGTCAATAAACTAATCAGATTAAGAGGTTTATTATGATGCGTCACCATCACTAGACAGTTCCTTTTATTATTTAAAAAGTAATCTGCTTTGTACAGTGTCAAGCTAATTGTTAGTTCTTCATTACTCTACAATTACACAAGCTTCACACAGTTGTCCCTCAGAAATTTTATTTACCTTGTACACCATTGTTTATGCACACACACATTGTGGATGATGAATCCCAACTTCCCCTCTACTTTGCCTTCCTATAACTGCTTTATAGTGCTAGTCTCATCACTGCCATCTCCTGCAATGTCCACATACTTCTTCATATTTTTCTGTGCTCTTGTTAGTAACCCTCCATTATCTGGTAAACCAGTGTTTTTTGAAAATGGGTCATACAGTACAAACAAGTCCCAAAGACAGCAGACTGCACCTAACTGTGGTAATAAATTTTTACCTTTCTTAAAATATACACATCTTACTTAGCATGTAAATATATGTCTTCAAATGAAATGACAAGTCCTCAGCATCGCTAATGTAGTCTTTGTAGTCCACGATAAAACAGACTCCTCACTTTCATACACATACAGAGGTGGGGAACAGTGTATTATACTGGCTTATTAGTGTCGCACATTTTCACAGGTCATCCTCCCAATTACAAATTAATCTGAATCAGGTGCCACTTCTAATTTATAGCCGCTTCAGTTGTGTAGAAGGATAAAGCCCTGACTACGGTCCAGGGAGGGAAGGGTATTACCATCTGGGGCAGGCCAGTGATGTGCGCATCTCCTGTGATGATCTTTGCAGGAGCTTGGGGGTGTCACATGGTAGGAGGTGTGCTTGAAAGAAGAGATGAGGCAATAGTCAGCAATGTCTGCACTGCACTCTCACCCCCTCAAGTGCAACCACGGTTAATGTGAGGTTGGGGGGAGTGAGTGGGGCAGAATCAAAATCTCCGAACAAAATGTGAATATCTGAGACCCCAAGGATGCCCTTAGGTACCATGACCAGCCCAACAGATTAAGTCCGGGGGGGGGGTTGCAGTAGCTGGTAGACTCTGTAATAAAATAGGTCACTGGGCAGCAGTGCAGTAAGAATGATGTAGGGGGCCCAAAATAAAAGTGTTTGCATCTATCCCATTCATTCCGGAATACGAATAATGCATTTCGAGTCAGTGAGACTGATTTTTCCTAGTACTGCAAGTAATGCATTAATTCAATATACATTCTGCTGTTATGCAGTCACCTCAAACTTTAGTTAAAACTTGCAGCATAAAATGCTAATCCAATATTTTATCATTAGAAATGAATTATTGGCTTCATTAAACAATATTCTTCTGAAGTCGAACCCAAGACATTCATTACAATGTGTTCAACCATGTTCTGTTCTACCTCATGCGATTTTCAAGAATTTAATCCACAGTTACAAAAATCAATTTACTGACATCTACCCATTGGAACCATTAACACCCATAGTTTTCTGACTTTCTTAAAAAAAAAAACAAAATTTATCCAGACAGCAATACACATTAAATGTACATCTCACAGTGTTCCCAGGAGAGTTTGTCCTCGGGTTTTCTAGATCTATCCCTGCTGTCAGCATTTGCTTCCATCTAGTCTCTAAAATTCTCTCTCTATAATCCACACCTGCATTTCACATGATGTAGCAACAGTAAGGCCACATTCAAAACATAATTGCATCTTTCTTCTTTTCCTTCAAGAGATCAACTTCTGTTAATATCTTATTGTTTCCTCCTGACTGTCATACATAAAACGTACTGTCTGAAGTCAAACATCTCCCCTAATGAATCCGGTATCTCAGTCTGCACACCTCTAATGACTGAAATATCTATTTGATATGATGCCAGTTCTGTGGTGCCCATGAAAGAAGCCGTGACTGCAATCCCTTTGACACACAGTTCATCTAGCAAGCACAGGTGCTGAAAAATATATTCAGGAAGGTTGAGACATGCAAACCAACACCATCTCACCTATCCCAAAAAAAAGTAGTAGTCAAAGTTCAGCTACAGGAACAATATCAACAGGGCATCCAGGTACTGCTGCTCCACGGTACAGGGACTAATTGGGAGTGAACACCAACAACAGAATAGTCAGGCACTCTAAACAGGAAACATAGGGGCAAGGAAGCATGCACCTGCATAATCTCCACAGATCAGACATTCCACAGTGTCTGTCATCGAATTGAGGAACAGGGGAGTTAAAAACAGAAAAATACCATCTGCCATTACAGGATGATGACTATGTGCTGTTTCTGCTCTCACCACCACATCCCCATCAGTTTAAAGCTAATGAAGTGGGAATAAATGGGTCAGTTTAGTGGGAACAAAACGGTTAGATGGCCATGGAAGGATAGGTGACAAAAACTTATTTAAAAACAGTTCTCCTTTAACCACATCACTTTTTACTGCTTGCAACAAAGATTACGAACACAGATACTATAAATTTGATATCAGAACTATGGTAAGGTAACAGAAAACTTTGACTATGAAATACCTTGCTCACACTAGAAATATTATGAAAACAAAATATAACAAAAGACAACATTAAATAAGAGAAGTTCCTTTTTTTCACTCATTACCCCATTGTCTGTTGATCATCAGCCCCCTCCTGGCCAACTGGCCCACTCATTCCTCATCACCTGGGCAAGAATCAGCTAGGAGAGGTCATTATTAAGATACCCATCAGATGGGGATCAAAGGTATTTACTTTTGCCCTAATTTCTCTACGGATGCTCAGTTAAGGAGTGAAAGGTGGACATGCAAACCGTGCTGGATGCCCCTCTTTTCCACAAGGAATGTTGTCAGCCCCTCCTCAGTCCCTCACACACAGGAATTGATTTCCCTGTTCTACACCAGAAAAAGCACATCCCCGTGTGGTTCCCGTGCACTTGTAACCCTCCCCTTTCTCTGACAGAGGAGAGTGCACCAGGCCCCTTTAATCTTCTCACTCCTTACCTGGGTCCACCAGTACAGAGACTGATGTATGAACCCTTGTTGCTTGAGGCCCAGTAAGGGCGTCATCCCTTTGTAGCAAGGAGATGGGCTAAGTAGGAGAACTCTTCTACTGTTCAATTACAAAAACTGACAGGAAATATAACACATCTCTTAATTATTTTGCCTTTGTTTGCACCTCTTGCATGCCTTTTGGCAAATAAAGTTCAACTTACTTGCATTAAAAATTGACAAAAGATGTTTAACTGGTTTGTTTTCCAGTTTACTACCAAAGTTTTGGATGGCATTCGGTCGAACTGGGATAGTCAAAAGGCTATTTTCCAGCTGAATGAAGGCCAAACCGAAAATGGTCGACTTCACAACAGTGAATGATAATGTGCATTCGCTGTTGTGAGGTCGATGTTCTGCTTGGAGATCGCGGTACAGTGGGGATCGAGAAATTACCCATTTCCTCACTCTAGTGTGATCTCTGAGTTTGTATATATAATTAGCAGGGGGTGTGGGGGTGCAAGGGGGCTTGCAGCCCTGCAATACATTAGTTGGAAATGGCTTGTAGACAGAATATGCTGGGTAAAGTCAAGTACATTGAATGATGACATGTTGACATTACCAGTTTTGTTTCTTTGCCTGACCGATGTTTTTATTTTTGTTGTTAGTTTTAGCAGATGTGATCATTTGACGGAATGAGTTTCACACATATGATAGTAAACTTTGTTTTCTACTAGTAATGCTTCAGAATTGGACAAAATAGGAAAATATCACCCTTTGTTCAAGTCACATCACTGTTTTTCAAAAGCCACCCAGATTACAAAATAAGCTGTTCACTTGTCACTAAATATTTTAGGCACAATGGGGTCAAGTTAGACAATGTAAAAGATGTATGCCTAGTTCAACAGCTCTCCACCTAGAGGATATTAAAAAAGTTTATTCTTTCATCAAGTTTGGAGGTTTCAGTGACAAAACAGTACAAGAAACTGCTCTCTGTGGAAGTTTTTCAATTCCTGTATGTCTAGTTAATCACTATATATTAAAAAGCAGAAAAGAAGCAGAAAATGGTAGTAGAAGTAGTGAACTTAAAAATGTCCTAAATCAAAAAATAAAAACGTATTTTGAAATATTATTAACATCATACAGAATTATTAACTGTACCAGGTATTCAGAAGTAATCCAAGTAGGGTAGACTGTCTGTTTCCAGTCAAAAAATCCTTTATTAAGCACACAGACAAGTCATCCAAACAAAACAAAAAATAAACAGAACGGTAGTTTTATCCCAAACTTCTTTCTATCTATCTATCTATCTATCTATCTATCTATCTATCTATCTATCTATCTATCTATCTATCTATCTATCTATCTTTTGTTGACCAGGTTAGACCCACTAGGTGGTATTTATACTACTAGAGAAAATTTGGCCTTGGTATTGGGGAATTTCCCCAGCCCTTTTTGAGAGATGCTGTGGGATCTTTTACATTCACCTGAGCTATCACCAGCTCAAGCAGATGGGGGCCTCGGTTTAACATCTCATCTGAAGGATGGAACACTTAGCAGGGCAGCATCCCCCTTATGATGTACTTCAATGTCAGCTATCACTCTACCTGGTATGGGAATAGAACCCACAGCCTTCTGCACCAAAGGCAAGTGTGCTACTTGTTGTGACACTGACACTGCCCTAAACTCTTTAAAAGACATGTCAAAAGAATTACTTTTTGATCATATGTGCCTTGAGTGAGCAGAGGGGAGAAGACCAGACATGGTATCACTGGAAAAAAGGGGTAACAGACCAGAAAAAGGAGGACAAAAAATGGTGCAGGAAGTTAACCACAAGCATGCCTGACACACAGAGTCAGGGTTATGGAGAGGAAAGTAAATGTATTGACAATTGTGATCCGAAAGAGTGGTTTAGGAGCAGGGTTGCCAGACATCCCTATTTGAGTGGAACTGTCCTGAGATCAGCAGCCCAAATATATATATATATATATATATATATATATATATATATATATATATATACCGGCATATGGGCCAATCATAAATCACAAAGCAAAGACACTTCTGTTTAATGCGGAACAGTGAGCTGCCTGCTGTTCCGCAAGAAAGACCTTTTTTTAGTCTTCACTTAGCATGAAGGATCTTTTCTTGTATTTTGTTCCTACTAGTCCCTTCAGAAATGTGGCAACCCTGTGAAGGAGTAGCTACAAATGTGTTTAAATGACGATAACCACAATACATTTATTTATTGGCATTTGTTTACTGGGATGGTCCACTGGGCATTTAACAGTCCATTTTCAGTGAAGGCCCGGGGAGAAAAGCTCCCCAAAAAACATGAACACACAAGAGAATGTTACAGTATGATCACTTTACAAAGTATATGCCACATGTGAGAAATTAATATTTAGACAAAGTAAAGGTAAAACAAAAGGTGTCAATTAGGGACAACTAGATACAAACAAAAAAAGGCTAAACATTACATTATGTTACTGCAAAGTGTAGCTATCACCAGACATCTAGTAGATAATGGTTATTGAGTCAGGAATATCTTCATGAAGTAGAGGCAGTCAGGTTTTAAAGGGTGGAAGGTTAGTACAAGTGCAGTTCTAGATAGAAGAATGGTAACACTGTAAAGAAGTTTTAAATGAAGAATTATTCTGATTGGTTCTTATTATTAATGGTAGGCAATAGAACACGAGTAAAGAAGCTGATGACCAGCAGGTAAGTTTGGCTTGTGGACATGCAAAAGGTGTTGATTTTCTGATAGAAGGGACATTTTAAGATGACAGCAAGAGGTTCTCCGGTTTGATCCTCGGCTGGGGTGCATGTTCTCCCTGTGGTCACGTGGGTTTCCTCCAGGTGCTCCAGTTTCCTCCCACATCCCAAAGACATGCTGTAGGTGGACTGGACACTCTAAATTGGCCCTAGGCATGAATGCGTGCATGTGTGCGCCTTCTGTGGAAAGTTGGGCACCGGGCTGGCAACTCAACACCTTAAAAACTCCACTGCCAATCATGAGCAGACAGGTGATCTGCTGTGGCGACCCCTAACTGGGAAAACCCAAAAGAAGTAGTAGTAGTAACTAAACAGTGAACTAAGAGCAGGATAGTCTAATGGTTTATAAAGTATGTTATGTGCAGTTGTTAACTGTAGGTAGGAGAGAGTGTGGAAATTCAAGCCAGTTAAGTGCAGTGATGGGTATAATGTATGGCATTAGTAGCAAACTTTGTGATTTTGTGATAACATGATTCAAGCTTTGTTTTTAGGGAGGACTGTAGGTTAGTAAGTAAAGAGGCACCATAGAAAAGAGATTGAAGTAGGTAAGTGGTAGCCAGGGCATGTTTAGTGGAGGGGGCTAAGGAAATGTTTTTACCTGTAAAGAATGCCTAGCTTTTGGTGGGTTTTACTGACATTATGCTGTATATGCAGGTCAAATTTTAGATGTTTGTCTATGGAAGTTGTTTTCTTAGGGGTAAATAGGATTAGCTTGCTTTTGGTGGGATTGAGGGGCAAATGATTATTGTATAACCAAGTCTCTATAGAGGTACAGTCCAGTTGGATAATTTGTTGAAGATCAGATATGGAATCAGTGGAGCATATAATTGTCGAGTCATATGTGTATTGTTTGAAAGAGCCCTGACTAAAGGAAGACTGGAGACTATTAATAAAGATACTGAAAAGGAGGAGTCCTAATACAGCCTGTTGTTTGTCTGAAAGGTAACTTGAGAACCAGTTCAGGGAAGATGGAGCGAGACCAATTTTTGAGAGTTGAATTAGAAGTGGGGGGGGGGGTGAGAGGGAGTATCAAAAGCTTTTGATAGACCAAGAAACAGGGAGGAGACAATTTTACCGGAGTCATGGGCTTTACTAACAGTGTCCATGAAGGATATCAAGGTGGTCATAGTACTATGGTTTGGTCGAAATTTATGTGTGGAGGGGGATAGGATATGGTTGCTAAGGAGAAACTTTAGCAGTTGTGTATGTATACATTTTTCAAGGATCTTGGAGAGGCTATAGGATGGTAGCTGGAGATGTCTGTGAAGGGGTAGAATAAATGCTTTTTTCCAAATTTTTGGGACATATGATTCTAGGATGGATCTGTTGAGGAGTATACTAATAGGATAGGCAATGGTTTCAGCTGCTAGCTTTAGATATTCAGTGGGTAGTCTATCAGCTACATTCGAGCTAAGTTTGAGTTTGAGAAGTAATATTTTTTATTGTAGTACTTGGAAAAGGATTAAATGTGAAGGCAGGTGTAGGATGGGCTGCAGCTTCATGGGGACGATGGGATGGTGCCGAGGAAGGGGACCGGGTGTGAGAGGATAGTCCTGATGACCCAGTATAGCTTGTGTTCCAGTGCGTTTGGGAAAACATTGCAGTGATATTTGCTACAGTACTGATAAAGTGACAGTTAGAAAGACTGGCTATTTGTTGTGGTGTTTCATCTGGATATAGACATGGTTTGCTTATTGTGCCAGGGATAAGGATTGATGTAATGGATGTCCAAAATTTTTGGGGGTAATGCTTATGGTTGGTTTAAAGTTTTAGATAATACTCTTTTTTTTTGTCCCTGCCTACTTTTTTTAATTTTTTTTTACCTGATTGCAGAGCTATTTGAAACTCAAGAAGTGTAGTGGATTTTTAGTTATTTGCCATGGTTTGCAAATGTTTTCCCTAGCTAACATAAGTTATTTAGTAGGTTTAATTAGCCATGGGGCATGGTTGGTTTTGGTCCTTCTTACACAGGGAGGTGCAAAGTTGTTTAATGTTTCAAAAAATGTTGTATTAAAGTAGTCTACTGCATTGTCTAGTACTAGGTGTTTTAGGATGCTCCAGTTCATATTTTTTTAGTATATTGATAAATGAATAAGGCTTGAAGTTAGTTAGATTTATAGTTATTTTATAATGATATTTCTTTTGAAAGGAAAGAGCTGTTCGATGGATAAAGGCAGAGAGACGGTCACTAAGTGTACTGGGTGAGTATCAGCCGAAGAGATTTTACTTGGCTCAGAAACCAATATCCAAACTAAGATAGAATCATCCTTAGTCCTATTAAATCTGGTTGCAGTAGTAATATGTTGTGTGAATTTAAATAGGTTGATATTTGAGGATGGAAATTTAGAGCAGAACTTTTTTCCATTAATATTAATGTCACTCAGAATGATGGTTTGATTTTTAATAGTACCAGAGATCCAAGCAAGGATCTCTTCCAGAATAAGTATGTTACTGCTAGGGGGAATGTAAAGAACTATGATACACAATCTTTTAAAGTTATTTATTTTAAGTAAGAAATAAGAATTTAAGCAGTAGAGAATGGCAGAATATAATCAGAATGGGAGACAATGTTGTAGGAGTTAGGAAACAGAAGTTCAATATCACCTCTGTTTTTGTGGGGCCTGTTGGACATTACTGTATCAAAACCTGGAGGGAGAAATTTGGAGTCCTTTACATAAGGTTTTAGCCAGGTTTTGGTAGCGGCAATAATGTTAGGTTGATTGTGAGCTATCCAGGCATGAAAGTCAGTAATTTTGTTGCGAATGCTTTGAAAGTTTAGCTTAACAACATGCAAGGATTTGCAGGAGATATTAATATGAGATAGTGAAGGTTGGTTAAGGCAAGTGGGACCAGGATTAGGTTGAATGTCTCCACATAGGGAAATTATAGAAAATCTGGGAGAGTGATATACCAGTAGCTGATTTTTAGCTCTACAAAGGGAAATCTGTAGGCAGCGAGTAAAGTTTTGTAAGGGAATATAAAGCATAGAGTTTTTTTAACAGGAGAATTTTTATTTTGTAGGAGAGTAGTGGTTTTATTTCATAGAGGCTAGGAGATGTCATTGTAGCTTTCGGATGGGTTTGATAGGTAGGTTGTAGCTGATGAAGGTTTAGAAGGAAATGAGATGGAGTTGAGTGCTGTGAGATTTAGTAGTAAAAGGAAAACATGGTGATATGAGAAAAGTAATACATTTAGACTAAAAGCAGACATACAGACATGGTATAACGGAGAGAAAGTGGGTAGTATAAGAATATTTGAGTAGAAAGGGGTATAAGGGAAATGTAAAACAGAAGAAGAGTGAAGGGGAGGAGAATATTATTAGACAGGGACCTCTAGGAAGGAGGATGATTGGTAATAGATGTACAGATAGGATTAAGGGGAGTTAAGAACAGAGTGAAAATTGTAGTAGGGAGAGGTAAAAGTATTAGGTATTCTTGTAAGGTTTTGAATACCTTTGCGTAGTGACTAGGGGGTGGAGTGTTGGAGGGTAATTAGAGAAGGGCAGTTTGTTAAAGAATTAAAAAAAACGGCAGATATATTATACAAACATGAGATAAACACCTGCAAAAAAATGCCTGTGAGTAATGACTGTTACTGCTGATCCCGTGAGTCAGTGTTCAACTACATTCTATTGTATTCTTTTTTTTTCCTTTTTTTTTAAAAATAAAACTGTGTGAAACTTGCAAAACAAAGGGGCTAGGATGCCAACCCAGCAACAGGACCTCAGCAGTTTTAGAGACTGCATACTCAAAAACGTACAAGAGAGAAGAAATACTGGCTGCTGTAATCAAAATACTTAAATTATTTATAGTAGGTATAAATAGACACTGTTCCATCAAACCGGTATTACAGGCTAGGCAGATTTCAAGACAGATTTAGATTTCTAGACAGATTTCATGCCTTTATTTATGTAAATGTTTTATACTTTTATCTATTTTTACCTACTTGTATATTTTTCAATGCTGTTTGGTGTGTTAATCTGATGGTTTACACAGATTTGAGTGAGTTATGTCCACCACTAGTTGCATAACAGGATGCTTTAATAGGAGATTTAAATATTTAATTGCTTAACTGTATTGTTCATTTTATTGGCTATTTGATATTTAAATATGATGCATGTCCTTTTGACTTTGTCTGATGAAGCAGCTTACTTGCCATGAAAGTGCTCACAATAAATCCGTTTTTATGTTGCTATTCCTTGCTGTGGTCTGGTTCTTCATCTGTTATTTCTGGCTTTATAAATAGACTCTGCATTTGAAAATGTTCATGTTGTGTGATGGTGAATTATTATGGTGAATTCACTTTTATGTAAAGTGTGTGTTAAGTCAACACAACACATGCTCTATCAGTACTGGTTGTAGTAAACTGCTGGACATGTACTATGAATGACTGTGTGTATAGGGCATATGGAGCTCTGTGCAACCCTATGCAGGACAATCTCGAGGGATTGATGAGGAGGGTAATGAGGCATACATTAGCTATGGGGATATTAACATAAAATTGTAGATATGTTTTGGGGTAAATTCAAGAAGTTTCTGAATCAGCAGGTGAAGGGAACTCTAAGCTCATCAGCCATTAACCTGATGGTAGCAATGGCCAGTGTGTTAATTTGCTTTAGGGGGAGCAGGGTGGAGTCTTGGCCAGAACCTTATCAACCCAAAGACCCATGGGGCCCAGCTTGTTGGAATAACAGGGAGTAGGGGCATGGAGAGAGTAAAAAAGGGAAAATGTAGCAACATGGAATATTGTAAGCATTATCAATCCAATAAAGAGGGAGTGTTAATGAAGATGAAAAGGGAGGAGATAGATTTACCTTTTAATAATCAAGTAAGTTAAAATATCAACAGGTTAAAAGGTTAGGAAAAAAGGCTATAAGTGGTTAGCTTTGAATGGCAAAAGGAGGCAGTAGAAGGGTGTGGTGATTTTAAACATCTCTGCTGAAAAATGAAAAACAGTGAAGGTAGTTAAAGATGAGAAAGGCAGATGAGTGGCACTTAAGTGGCTGACAGGGAACATGGGTTTGGTCCAGAACTCTCTCGATAAGCCCACTTTCCACAAGTGGCTTAATAATTTTCAAGCACTAAAGGAAAACACAGAGTAGTCATTGGGGGTGACTTCAATGTGACATTAGACCACAAAAGGAATTGGAAATTTGGAGCAGTTAAATTTCACAGGTAAAATCAAAAAGCCTAACTGAAGATATGAGACAGAAGAGACTGTTAGATGAATGGCAAAAATTAAAACTAGGAGAGGCAAGGTTTACATTTTCAAGGTATGAAATGAAACAAGCTAGTAGGTTGGACAGATTATTGGTAAATGAGAAAACATTTAAAAAATCGCAGCTGTATATTGTGAAGAAAAACTTATCAGATCATGCCATTGTTAGGATGAGTTGGGAACAAGGAAATTGGGCAGTAGACAGATAGCGATGGAATCACATGCATTGGAATAGAGAGAGAGATGATATCAAATAGACCGATTATATGGTTAGAAGACAGTAGACAATTAAAAACACCAATGGCACACTGGGAATTTGTGAATGACATGGGGAAAGCCAACTAGAGCGATAAAATTATGGCTAGAAGAGGGAGAATTTTAAAAAGTGCAGGTAGTGGGGGCTCTAGAGGTTAAATTTAGGCAATGAACTGAAGAGAGAGTAAGAGAGATACAGATAGAAGCTCAGGATATTAATAGGGCAGTGCAAGCAGCCATAAGGGAGAGTTTGAAAGAATATGAGGAATCAAAGAAAAAAAAAAAAAACTCTTGGTCTGAAGGGGGCAGACAACAAGATGCTGATGCGGATGATCAAGGACTAGAGAAAGAAAGCCTTAATATGCTAAATAAATTAGCACATTAGCCTTGACTTCCAAGAACACATGCCAAACAGGAGCAGGCTCAGAACAGGGCCCTGGCATACTTAACTGGTGGCTGGCCTCACTGATCCTGACTTCACAGGTCTTGTCTGTGAGCCTGCCAGCAACCCAGTGAGTTATGTAAGGATTTATGCCTAGTTCAGAGAGCTTGTCAGCAATGCCTGAGTGGGACAGTGTATCGAATGCCTTAGACAGGTCAAGATACACAGTATGCACTGTTTCACCCTTGTCCATTGTCTTGGTGACCCTCTCAAAGAAGTCTACCAGGTTAAGTGAGCATGTCAATCCTTTAACACAGCCAAATTGGGATGGGTCCAGTGTCTATACATCGCCGATGTCCTGATTTATCGGTTCCATGATCATTCATAACATAGTATTGCATATCAGGCTTGTTAGACTAATGGGCCTGTAGTTCTCTGGGTCAGTTGATGGTCCACCCTTGTGGAGGGGAATGACTGTTGCTGTCCTCCATTCACTTACCCTGTTTCATAGCTGTAGCTGAAGAGTACCTCAAATGGTCTTGATAGGTCATGTTTTAGACTGTTCAGGAGGCAACCCGGGATGTTGTCAGGACCCATGGAGGTGGAGTTCTTACTTTTAGTTAGGGATGCCAGCATCTGGTCCCTGCTGACAATATGAAGGGCTTGAAGAGTATGGAGTTTTTTTGTTTAGGCTATGAGCACTGACCAGTAGTAACACCTTATGACTGTTGGTAGCCTTTTTCCCCAATGTTGGTAGTTTTCTCTTATTTGCATTTCCTAAAAAGGCTCTAAGGGGGTGGATAAAGCTTTACCCAATATCCAAAAGTCTAGGGGAGAAAAGTGCAGTCCATCCTTGACAAAGGAATGTGTCTTCTGACCATATCCTTCCATGCTGGAAGATGCTGGATGCCCATAGAGTGACACCAGAAACAATGCCAGTTATTAAAGTCCATCATTTTATGTTCTTACCGTGGCATTATTCTTGGTGGAGGTAGGATGCTGCTCAGTGAAATGCTCGTACTTATCTGTGACACATATTCTCAGAGATCCATTGTCTCTTTTCATAGATTCCAGTGACGTACGTCTCAGGTCATCTACACCCATACTGGTACATGGGATGCAGTATTGTGAATGTGTGCATGACATTACTGGCTCCAAATACGTAACTAGCCATTCTCTTTTCTTTGTCTAACCTGAAGAGTGGAGCATCTGTGTGTTGCACAGTGAAATCCTCAACAACAGGAGTATTAGGTTAAGTACATGCTTGTCTTATGGGAGTAGCTCTTGGGGGACCATTGGGTGTATGCTTATGCGAGATGCTTGGTGTTACTTTTGGTATACGCTTTAGTGATTGCTAAGAAACGGTGTTGTCATTATGTGGCTTCGGAGTTCTTTGAGAGAAAGAGATGGTATCAAAAAGTATCACCTTATGTCACTGTGCAATATAGGTACTAAAGTATTTGCTCATATTTTGTCAGCAAGATTGGAGAAAGCACTCCTGAGACAAATAGGGAGTGAACAAGTGTGTTTTATTAAAAGCAGATTGTCAATGGACCATTGGTTTATGCATTGATTTTTTTAGAATGCCTCTGAGGAAAAGCGTCAGGGAAAGGCAGGGATTGTGTTAATGGACATTCAAAAGGCCTCTGACTGTGTCTCATGGCATATTATGACAGACGACTGAAATAAAAGGTAGGTGGTTGACGAGAATGAAAGCCCTTTATAGGTCCCCAAAGTTATAGCAAATGTAAATGATGGATATGTAGAAGAAATAATATGGGAAAGAGGAAACCATCAGGGCTGTTTATTATCACTAGGATTATTTTTAATGGTCAGTAACTGTCAAATGCAGACAAGTAAGGGAAAGTTGAGCAAGACAGATCAGTGGTGGGAAAAAGGAGTAGTATTTATATGTTTCCAGATTACTGCATGATGTTGTCTGAAGATGTTACTGTGCAACTTCTGGGGAATACTGGAGATGTTTGCCAGTTTTGCTAGTATGTCAGTGCTTCATCACCACCCTCACAACTCAGTAGTGATTAGAAATGGAACTAAGACTAAGAGATGTTATGCACTTCTGAGAAAGACTGGTGTTGTGAGGGTGGGGAGTACATTGGGCTCAAATTTTATAAAATGGTAGCTGAGATTAGAGATCGGAAGTTAGAAACAGTGAAAATGCGAGACACATGGACATGCTGAATTGCCAAAGTTTGGGATAGAAAAGAAACAGTTTACACAATGATACGTCCACGTGTACTTTGTGTTCTTTTTCTTTCCCTTCACAACTCCTGTAAGTCTTTGTTAGCAGCAAGGACTCTATCTACACATCGGGAATTTCTACACGTCAACATCATCTCTTGCATTTTAGGTTTTGGCTCCTGATGGCAGCTGGAGACACCTTCTGTGTAATACATATTAAACCTGCCACTCATAACCCCTCCTTGGCCTCTTCTTGTCTTTCACTCAGATCTATAACACCTCACTCACATAAACCTGACAGCACAAAGTACACTCATTGTGGCTGTCAGAATTGTTATTGTCATACTTCTGTCTGCCTTCACTTAAAATTCACTATTTTTAAAGATCCACCCAATTCCAATTAACCTATGTGTCAAGTACCCAATTTCCTTATTAACTCTATGACCTCATTTCTAGCTAAACCAACTAAAGCAAATTCTTACACAGATTATCATGGGTAATTTATTTCTCAAATACTAATTCGTCAACAGCACACTGATTCACATTATTTCAGAAAACTCAAATTCTACCTAGCCTTTATATAAATTATACATTCTGAAAAGCATCACATAACCAAAGGCCAAATATGTGGTAAAGACACTTGAAATATACCCTAACGCAGGCATAACACAGCAGATGGTCTACACTAAAAGTATGGCTAAAATCTGAACAACCCCACAACAATATACTTATTAAATAATGTCAAAAAAAGATATTGTCTTACTTCATCTGTGGTAATCCTTCTGTGTATATTGATACCATGTCATGTATAAGGATTGGGGAGGGGGTACTCCTTTTCATACAAAAAAAAAAGTTTAGATGTTAAGCAAATCAGTGTAGCAAACAGTCCCAACGATGTTGTCCCTAACTGGTGGTCAAAGTCCATATTATTGTAGGTAGAGATTTATGTAGTTTACATACCCCTAGTTCCATGTATCACAAAACTGGCAAATGTATTCAATGATACGTACCTAACTAGTCATTTAAACAAAGCCACAGTACTAGAAGACTTCAACTGAAATGCTTTAGAGCACATACCATGCAACTAAGCAAATGCCTAGCAAATATCCTATCCAAAAGTCTCTGTGATCAACGTCCAGAGCATCTAGAGCAGTAATCCATTTTATGCAAGGGCAGGTATGGGTTAGAGACGCATCCCTGAACATGAGTCTCTTTCCAACTTGGAAGGAATTTCCTAGCATTAGAACTATATATAAGCTGATGCAGGGGTGGGAGGATGGCAGAATGGTTACATCTTAACTTAAGATGTTCACCTTGCAGACACAAGGTGCAGGGTTTGATTCTCACATGGGGTAATTGGCTAGGCTTGAAATGGCCCACAAGGGCAATTAGCCTAGTACTAATCTATAACCCCATCCCTACCAAGCTCTATGAACCCCCCATCTAAAGCTGTAGTTGTAAAGTACACGGCAAAGTGTTCACTCATGCATGAAATAATAAACCACACAGTGAAAATTCTAATAAAAAAGGAAAGGAAGAAATAAAATGCATAAGTGAAACTCACTTCACAAAGAATCACACAAGACATCACTTTGGCAGTCAAATCTTAAACTCCATCCTTGGTTCCTTTAAGCACTTACCCAGGCCCTGACACCACCTATCAGAAGCTTGGTAAATAATCCCCTCAGTAACCCATTAGGTAGTATCCTGTCTAATCATGTCCCAACACTTCCCACTTGGTCCATATGTTCAGTTTTTAATACAATATTTAAGCTCTTTACTCACTAAAGGCATTAATTGCTGACTTTCAACTCCCAATTTTTTTACTACACACTACAGGTGTGTGTTTCTCTCTCACAAGTAAACCCTTTGAACTTCACATTTAAGATGCACAGACACAGTATGTATGAAAAACATGCTGCGCAGTTGCCAGAAAATATTTCTCTCTCTCTCTCTCTATATATATATATATATATATATATATATATATATATATATATATATGTGTGTGTGTGTGTGTGTGTGTGTGTGTGTGTGTGTATCACATATTGCATTGATAAAGACTTTTCTTTAAACAGATACAAACAAAACAATGAGGTTGATATTTTTCGGAGCAGAAAAGTTCTCTGAAAATCAACAACAAATATCATGTTTAGATATAACTCAGAAAGAATCTCACATGCTGTCAGCTCTCCTCACCATAACACTGTTTACTCCTAAGAGTATTAGTACAAAACCAGGAGAGCTGCTTCTCTCTGAGCTGAAGTGTTTTGGCTGGATTTATTTCCTACTAGGGGTGATGATGATGATGATCTACTTTCTGACTTACTGCAGTTTCCATGGTAACTGTGATGTCAAAGGCAAAGGATTATGGCCTCAGGTGGAGAGTGAGCTGCAGGGGCAGGCTAACTTTAAGAAAACACAAATCTTATTTTAATCCAAAAGATGTTTACTGATACTGCAGACCAAAGTAATATTAATGCATACTGAAAACAAAGGAAACAGGATTTTTCTTCATAAACTGCAATATCCACAACAAAGCAAAAACATTTATTTATTACAGTCATTTACTTTACTATAAATTTACTCTGGTAACACATCATTACTCATAGGTCATAGGCTGTGACACTTTCTTTGTCAAGTGGTATGTATTTGCCTTTCTTACAGTCAGACATAAAAAATGAATAAAGAATATTCTTAGTTTCATTCATAGTAGTCACACCTCGTGTTACTTCTCGTATGTGCAACTTTTATGACATACACATGTACTTTTGGTCCTTCTGATATGCATTCAATCTGAAAATAACACAGGACTTAGATTTTTTATGCAAAATGTTGAAAAACAAAACAAGAAAATATACATAACAGGGAAACAGATAATGCTGGATGCAATGGACTAATTTGGCATTGGGCTAGGAACCTATCCATAACAAATGGTGTCTGCTACTCGTACTACTAATAAGGCAGTAAAGGTTTACTGAGCTTTGCAACTCTTTTTTATGAAAAGCCCTGTAGCAGTAAAATAAGGAAAGATATCAGAAATTCAATCAGCAAATATTTCCTGATGTAATCCTAATGCTAGAGTGAAAATGCCTGTTAGTGATCAAGTCTGCTTACTGCTGAGCAGTACTTTTATGTGCTGCAGCTTTTGAATGGCTTGTTCCGGCATGGACAATCAGAAACATTTAGTGTGCTACATAATTATTGGCTGTTCCTAAGTATCTAAGCATTAGTACATATAAGCAAGTGTGGGTGTAGGAGTGGACCCCACAACATGGGGGATACAGGGTGTTGTCCCCTCGAAAACAATGCTTGATATGGTGTTTCTGTTATTTATATTTTCTGTGGGATGTGTATGACCATATGATCAGGAAGGGTTATGGTTATTGGGGCTGGGGGTGTTTACAATGCTCAATTATACTGTAAGATAACATGCAAACAAGAGAAACTAACTGCACCTTTTTTCTTCAGTTTTGAGTTATGTTACTCAATTAATAAAACAATTTTCAGCATAAGAAAATACAATACAAAGTACACATGCTAAATTACAAATCACTTCATATACTATATACAGAAAAATGTGACATACTGATTTTTACTGGAAGTTTCTTTCTCAGTATATAATTCTTTTGTACAAAAGAAACTGAAGACAGTGGATGTTCAACTTATAGTTGAGAATATCTACTATGTAGAAACAAAATAAGAAAGCAAAAATGCTAATTACATAATACACTTTCAACTGCCTGTTCAGTAAACAAGACACTGCATTCAAAGAAAGCCATCATTTGTATTTTGCATGGATGAAGTAAACACTCTGTAGCCAATGCCCATCAGTCCGACACAATGATCCAAGGGTTCGATTTTCTTTCAGTAGCTATTCCAAGGGTCAGGGCTGCAGTGACCTCACTTGTTACTTTTTTGTTTCAGCCTATGAATATCCCAGTTCCTCTTTAACATCATGATCTGATCAGCTTCATCTTTCATGATGCGCACCACTCACTTCAGTGCTAATTTTCATTATATTCTCCCAATGACATATTTGAACCCAAATGCATCTTCCAGTGTCTGGATCAAATGCCTGTTTAGAACCTCTTGAAAGGAAATGTCACAGCACAGATCTTCAATTGTGTCAGGCTCTTCTACATCAGATCCTGGGCTGTCATTGAAATCCCCTTTTTGAAACTGTCTACAGTGTGTCAAGTAATTACTACTGTATGAGGTGGGGAGCCTCAAGTGGTATGATGCAGGATAAGATAATCAAATATCAGAACAGTAACCACTTGATCACGGTACTGAAGCTGAAGCCACCTTCCATGTACCAGATTTCAAAAACCGGCATATTATTCATATATTTTTTAAGTGCTGTACTGCGTACACAGTTATCAGATGTTTTGGAATCAGTGCAGTTACACAAACCAGTCAATAACAAGTTTACTCTTATCTCACCACCTAAGGGGTTCTCTGACTACCCTCCTTGTGTTGCCCTCCCCGGTAAGTTCTGATTATAAATTAGCCTCATTCTAAGTAACAATCATACCTGACACACCACCACCACCAAGAGCAAAAAGGATGAACATTTTCTCCAAAGCAAACTACAGCCTCCTAAACAACGGGATAAATAGTTTCAACCCCCCCTGCTACCACTGTCAACAATGATTCCTATACTGAAGTGTACACAAATGCCCTGTATAAAACACCTATAGGCTGGACTGTACCTGAATGGATCAAAACAAGGTCCTCACAAGAAAACAAGCCACCCTAGTGGACATCAAGCATAAATAGGTTATACAACATGAGGAAGAAACCTACGTTTCTAAGAACAAGAGGAACTGACTCAGCAGACGAAGGACACCCTCCACAGCTTGAATAAGCAAATTAGATATCTTGTAAAGTCATCTACAGCCAACTGTAAAGCTAAACTAGCATCCCTAGCTAAAGATAATCACAAGGCATTATTTAGCTATGTCAGAAATCTAAAAGGGAAGGCCCTGCTTTGTGCCGAACTAGTAGTGGATGGTACCACTCATACTGAATCTAAGGTCATCACCAACCTGCTAGCAGATAGGTTTGGTGCAAACTTTACCCCCTGTCCCCAGCAGATATACCCCAATGCATACCTGTCACCAGTCCTCTACCTAGTATCTCCAAACAGCAGGTCATAAACGCACTCTACATGGCCAAGAACACAGCCTGTATGGGACTGGATAACATCCTACTCTGCCTATTAAATGGTTTAAAACAGGACCTAGCTGAGCTACTTGGCACTCTCTTCAACCACAGTCTAAGAACTGGCTTTGTCCCAGCAGACTCGAAAACAGCAATAGCAATTCCCTTGCACAAAGGGGGTCCATCAGCCGACCCTGGGAACTATAGACACATAAGCATAACCAGCCTTATCTGCAAGGCCATGGAGAGAATCATCATGGACCTATTCAACAATGACAAAGGTGACCTTCAAACTCTTGACCCGACCCAATTTGGCTTTGTTAAGGGTAGATCATGCTTATGGTGAACGTCTTTAAGAATGTTGCCAAAGCCCTGGATGAAGGCAAAGCAGTATATACAGTATATCTTAACTTTCCCAAAGCTTTTGACACAATCCCCCATTCAGGTGTTATTGAGAAACTCATTCAGCTGGGAATCAACCAATATGTCACTAGATGGGTAGCCAACTGGCTCACAAACAGAACGCATACAATCAAAGTTTGGGATTCCACCTCTACCAACAAGCCAGTTACCAGTGGTGTACCACAAGGATCTATGCTGGGCCCCCTAATCTTTGAATTTATTTCTCAGAAGTCCAGGTGAAAACAGTTGGCCTGCGGCATACCAAGTTCACCAATGACTGCAAACTGGGTGCAATCATCGAGTCCTCCAACAATGCTGACATACTACAAAAAGGACTTATACAGACAAATGACTGTTGCCAAAGCCATGGACTTAAACTAAAAGCAAAAAATGCATTATCTTCCCTTTCAGCAAAGGGGAAGTCCCTGCAAATTACAATATTAACAGTACCCCCTTAGCTCAAACCCTGCGGTGAAAGATTTGGGAACACAGGTTGACAGCAACCTTAACTTCGATCGTGTCCACAGTGGTAAGGAAGGTCTTCTATGCTGCACATCTCATAAGTAGTGGCATTGCATCCAGAGCGAAGGATGTTAGGACTACCCTGTACCCAATCCCACATCAGACCACTAATGGAGTCCAACGCTCCCGTCTATATGGACCTCATCAGACACCTGCTTCAGCTGGAGAGGCCTCAGAGGTTTCTCACAAAGAAAATTCAGGGCCTTCAACACATGACGTATATGGACAGACTGAAGGCCCTGTCACTGTACTCTGTATATTACAGGCTGCTAAGAGGCGACTTGTGCCTGGCTTATAGAGCAGTCTCGGACCCTGCCCTAATGGAAATGTTGCACATCCGCAAGTCAAATGGGACAAGATTTACTCATTCTAGTGATTTTAACCTAGCCTGCAAAATTTGCAGGACATGCTGGAGAGACAAATGTCTCCCACAGATTGTCACTCCTCTGGAACAAACACACAATTCATGTGAAACAGAGCGCCTCAATGACCCTATTTAAGCGTAACTTAGACAGCTGGATGGTAGACCATAAATCTACCCTGGGGGTGTCACCTATGTTCCTCTTAGATAAGGGCAGTGGGTGCTGATCATAGAGTCTCACTGGAAATATAGACAATAGAACTTGGTCAATAAGGGAGCAAGGTTATAACATGGCTAGGCTTATACAGGCCCTAGGGCCAATAGCCTAGTAACTGCCTATGAACCTATATGTTTTTGTCATATTACGGATCAGAAGTATTTCTTTTTTAAAGAAACATCTTTATTAAATTATTATGTATGACATAGATAATATTAAATTTATATAAATGAAAATAAATCATACCGAGACAATCTCAGTTGCAAACATTATACATTACAAACCATGCTGATACAACTATAGCTGAAACATTATACGTCACTTATAATATATCCAGTTATTGTCAGTCAGACATTACATGGCTCATTTGAATCCTCCCTTCTTTTAAGTCTTATTCCTCCTCTGCATGTTTTGAGCCCACACTTCTCATTTTTTTTCCATGTAATTTGATCCTACCCATTTCTAAAGATCCCATTTCCAGTTGTTTTATCTTCTGTCACTATCTTTGCTACTTCTAGTAAAGATAGTTTAGACTTTGATTTCCATTTTCAAGTAATTGCATCAAAGCTAAAAAAAATCACTTGCTCAGTTATATCAATTTGCTTACCCAGCATCTCCGACAGAGCAGTCTGCAGGGACTCTTTAAAGTCTGCCAACTCATTACACTCCCAGAAAATATGTTCCCAGTTATCTCTTTCTTCCTCATCACACCTCCAACATTTGCTGTCTATCTGAGGAAAAATGATTTGGAATCAACTTGGGGTATAAAATACCTATGTAAACACTTCCAAGCAAATATCCTAAATCGTGTAGACTTTGTTGCAGATAAGTATTGTCTTTTTACCTTAAAAATGTGGGTGTTGAATCCTGGTCTCTCCTAAACACATTTCCCCAAAATGCATAACCTTAACCCTTTCAGCATGAAACTATTCCCTTGAGTACAAAAAAAAAAATACTTTGCCATCAGTATTTGAATGAGAATGAAGTTTTGTGTAAATACAGCACATGCAAATTAAAACTTTTAGTTATGTACTCACCATAACTTCAGATGTTTGGGATCCATCTCGCCTACATTCTGAATGATGGGTTCCAAAGAGCTAAGTCTCTTATTGGCTGAGCTTACTATATCCCAGGATGCACCACCAACAGTCCCCAGATCTAGTTTGTCATGCATACCCTGCTTATATAACATAGATGAAACAAGATAAAAACAGTGGAGCTCAAAACCGTTCTATCTCTTCTGATCTGCAAGGCAGGGGAAGGAGGATGGATCCCAAACATCTGAAGTTATGGTGAGTACATAACTAAAAGATGTTATGTGATCCTATCTCGCCTACATTCTGAATGATGACACACAGCCCCTCCACCTGAATCCTGGGTGGCTCACTGGAAAACACTCTGAGTACCGTGGAACCAAATGAAGCTCGGCCTTTTAGATGCCACATCCAATTGTAGTGGGAATGAAAGTGAGTGGGGCGGTTGGACCAAGTAGCAAAGCAATAAATTTCAAATAGCGCTTGGAATGAAAAGCTATAGAAGTAGCCATAGCTCTGGTAGAATGAGCTTTGATAGATGATGTATTTGAAGAAGAATAGGCCTGAGTTATGCAATCTCTGATCCATTTTGAGATTGTAGCTTTTGTGATGGTCTGGCCCAATTTATTATCTGAGAAGGACACAAACAACTGGTCTGACATTGCCTGTGAACATCCAATTTATGGAGAGTGTATTCTGCCTCATTAGAGAATTTTGGAAAGAAAACTGGTAGTTCTAGGGATTGTTGAAGACAGAAACTAGAGCAGACCTTTGGGACAAAGGATGGATTAGGCCTAAGAGATACTCTATCTTTGTGGAAAATCAGATATGGTGGTTTAATAGACAGGGCTTGAAGCTCTGAGACTCTTCTTGCTGAAGTAATAGCCACTAAGAATGACAGATATTTTAATTCAGCATAGCAGCCGGTTCAAAAAAGGGAGATGTTAACTAAATCAAGATGAGGTGCAGGATGAAAACTGGTGGTCTTAACAGACTCAACCTTTAATGAAAGTTTTGCATAGCCTGCTGCTCATCAAAGGAGGATCCGTGGATTCATGGAATTTAGAGATAGCAGCTAGTTGAACTTTAATAGTTGAGACAGAAGATCCCTGATTAAATAGGGATGTTAAGAATTTCAAAACTTCTGGGACAGGAGCAGTGATAGGGTCTAAGCCCTTGAGTTGAGCCCAGATAGCAAACCTCTTCCACTTACTGAGGTACAATTTGTTAGTGGTGGGTTTATGGGCGAAGACAAAATGTGAACAACTGCTTCTGACTAAGGTCGGAAGTGAGGGAGCCAAGCTGTCAATCAGAGAGAGAAGGTCCACGGATCACCCACTGCATGCTTTTTCGGGTAAGGAAATATCTGAGGCCAGTATGGGGCAATCAGAATCATTGAAGACCTTAGCTGGGAAGCTTTTGAATGACTTTGGGAAGGAGTGGGATTGGAGAAAAGCATAAAGCAACCCTGTTGCTGATGTGGAATCAAGGAGAAGAACCTTTGGCACTTGGTGTTTTGTGAGTTAATTTGTCCGTAATACATTTGACTTTCCGGGATGGGATGGCTACCAAGAAGCGGTTGTTAGCTACAGCCCATTCCCCTCTCTCCCTCCTCTGCCCTCCTTGTTTGTTCAGATACCAAACCAGATACCCTGAGGAAGGAACTTGTGTAAGGCCTGTAGGGATAGAAGTACAGCCCTCATCTCCAACACGTTGATGTGGAGAAGAGCTTCCGAAGCCAGAAGCCCTGAACGGGAAGAACAAAGGGTTTGCCCTGATCTAAGTGGATGTCTTGAACTTGGCCCTGTAAGGTTGATCCTTTCGGCAGGAAGAAAGAGACATCAATCATCTTGAGTCTATCTCTCCTATATAAAAACTTTTATGCTGAGAGGGGCAGAAGAGACAGACTTTGACCAATTGAATGTAATCCCAGGAAACACCCCAGGAGATGGTGGCTTGAGGTTGTCCATATAAGTAGATGCCAGGCCAGTCGCCAGAGAGGAGGGGAAACACTTGAATCCAAGGCCTCAGGTGCCTTGAGGTCTATGGAGCACATCAAACATCCTTCTCCAAACGGGGAGAATGTTGCGGATAGGTTCAGTCTGCTTGAGATCCAATATTGGTCTCAGGTCCCCCTCTTTTTTGGCACTAAAAGAACCTGGGAGTAATTTCCTGATCCTTTGGTCTGTGGGGGGACCGGTGGATGACTCTTTGTGGCGGAGGGGTGAGTATTTGAATGGGATGATGTAACCTCCGGCAATTATCCACCACCCCATCTGTCCTGAGTATTGACTTCCTCCTTTAGGGTGCTGGACACCAAACGACTGGCGACTGGCTCCAGCCGGGCAATCCCTCAATCCTCGTCATGTGGTGAGCCACCCTTTGGCCTTGGGAGGTAAGGAGGGAGGAGAATGGAATAACCTCAGGCAACGTTTTTTCTCTTGGCTCCCTCTCACAGCGGGGGGGGGTGTCTTTCACTTGTCCAAACAATGAGAGTCTGACAACTCCTTGACAGAGATCCCTCTGAAGCCTGAAAAAAATTGTGCAATAATTCAGAGACCTTAAGGTAAAAGGCCGCTAAGTCAAAAGTCTTTGGAGCACCCTGTCTATTCTCCCTCCCCCCCAAGGGACTGGGGGACCGGCTCGAGCGACTCGAGAATGAATCGGAAACACACACACACCAGATTCACGGTGTTCCATCGGGTGCCTTGGTAGACTTCGGGCTGAGAGGGGCGGGCTTGAGGAGGCCGAGCGAGGCAGAGAAGCGGAGCCGCCTCGTGACCCGCCTCTCCCCCATGGCTCGAAGCCAGTCGGAGGGAGGTGGTCGATGCTGGTGACCTCGACCGAGCCTGCGCCGGCGGACCTTGGGGAAGGAGGAGAGGCCGAGGCCTCTTGGCCTGGGCGGGATGGCACGGACTGGTCGGGCGAAGCCCTTTTTTGGCAGGAGGGCGCAGGAATGGGCTTCTTCAAAGGGAAGTTTACAAAATTCAAGATTTATTAATTTAAGAATTAATTGGAGGGACCCTTTTGGAGAAACAAAGCGCAACATACACTGCTGCACTCCTGCAAGCCCATCTTAAAAGCACATTAGTACATTTTTTAAAGCCCGAGGGCCTAGGGCTTTGGGACATATGTTAAACAATTCCTGAGGAAGAAATTTAACCACTGTAATCAAATGACAAAAAAAAGCTAGGCTTACTGTGTCAAACTCAAACACAACCTTAGGTGTAATAACTAAAAAACTTAAACACTAAAAAAGTTATAGAGTTTGACTGAACATCAAATGTTTTTAGCAGGGTGCATGACACGTTGCAAATTCTCAATCCCCACCTCCCCATTAATTTACTATTCTCACTCAGAAGTCACTGCAACTTAAGAGAAAGAACAATCAAAGCTAGGACTGGTGCTTACTTATTATAGCGGCCTTCGCGATATAGTTAGATAAGGAGCAAACGGGGTGATTAATCTGAACTGTATCACAGACAGCAACCTGCACCATGTTTAAAAGTAAAAACAAAACATGTAGCCCACTACAGTAACTTGTTGTCAAACACTTTATAAACAGGAAAATAGTTATAACTAATCAATCTCTTACCTTCACAATCAGAGGCAAACCCAAAAACAATTAGGGTCACTTAATGTGAAAAGTTGAGAGAACAAGAGAATGCGAATTAATATGCATTTTCTTAAGTAAATGAAGATTAGCGACATTATAATAAGTATAATCCACAGCCTTTTCTATGATGTTTTCTTCTTATTGTAATTAATGTTAACTTGTTCTAATTTATGTATTGGGAGCTTTTCTCCCCAGGTCTCCACTGAAAATGGGCCCCGTGCCCAGCCAGTCATTACCCGGTTAACAAAAATAAATAAAATAAATAAATCGCCAACTTCGAGCTAAAAAAAAGCAAGATCAGCTGAGAAAAGTATTGATTGTACTATTGTACTATAGTACTGTATTGTTTTTACTTTTAAATCCACTGACATTTCCAACTACCGTCCAATTGCTCTACTCTCTCCATTAGCCAAAATAATGGAAAGATGTATCCACCATCAACTACTCCAACACCTGCTCCATAACAACTTACTTGCTAACTGTCAGCATGGCTTTAGACCCTTTCATAGTACCACTACTGCCCTACTAAGCTTTACAGACTGTATTAACAGAAATCGAAACAACAACTCTCTCTCATCTGCTCTGTTTATAGACCTATCAAAAGCTTTTGATATGGTCAACCATAGCTTACTTATCAGTACTCTAAAAGCCCAATCTCTTGACCCACAAGCTATTCTTTGGTTTAAATCCTATCTAGATAACAGACATCAAGCAGTACTCTGGGACAACAATCTTTCCACACCCCTCCCTGTGAACACTGGAGTCCCTCAAGGCTCTATCCTAGGCTCTCTTCTTTTTTCTATCTTTATTAACAATCTCTACACTATTGTTCCACAAGCCACTTACATACAATACGCTACTGCCAAGTCCTCATCCTCTCTCCAAATCCTTACTCAAACGGTATTTAACTCTGTAGAAAATGGTTTACTGATCAATGTCTCCTCCTCAACCCCAAGAAAACCAAACTATTACTCTTCATTCCCACTCAAAAATCGCCACAGATCCACTTCACTATTAACTCCTATAATGGAACTTGTATCTCCCCTGATCCTACTGCACGCCTTCTGGGTATAACCATTGATCATAACCTCAGCTTTGATGACCAGATCAATAATACTATTCAAACTATCAATAAAAAACTAGGCTCTCTGTATAGAATCAAACCCTTCCTTACACAACTGGCTAGAACTTCCATTGCCCAGGCTCATCTTACTTCTACCCTATTCTATGCTTCTTCCATTTATACCAATCTATCTAAGCACAATCTTACCAAGCTTGAATCTAGCTATAATAATATAGTCAGATTTGCTACTGGCTCTCCCTATAGAACCCACCACTGTCTCAACCTCAAACAACTCAAATTGTTAGAACTACAAAACCAACTACGATATAATCAACTTGTAATCACACAAAAAATTCTGTACCACCCTACTAATTACTCCTATCCTCTCTAACCTGATCTCCCCATATAAAAATCTTACAACGCTACACTCAGCTAGCAAGTTACTAATTGCCAACATTAAATCTAATAACAAAGCTGGGGACTCACTCTTTACCAATGTCGTAGGCAGAATCTGGAACAACCTTCCTACAACACTAACCTCTCTTTCATCTACTCCACTCTGTGAAACACCTCAAAGATCACCTAAAAATACATTGGCTATGTCCCTGCTCAATGCCTGACTAAATATTCTTATTCTCCTTTCTCTGCCCCTTTTTCCCCTACCTCCTGGGCTACTGCCCCACCATAGTTCTAACTAAGCTAACTCTTCTCTATTTATATCTTCCAGCCTACTCTCTTCTCCCTCTTTGACTAAGTGAATGTCAATTTGCTTTTCGTGCCAACTTGCTTTTCTTGTCAAATATTGTATGAACTTGTGCTGATTGTACCTTATAACTCATGGCAAATTGCTGTTTAAAACCTATACCAAGACTTTGTTACTTTGATCACTCAAATCGCTTGTACTCTCTTTACAATCATTTTGTGCTTCAAAATGTATTTTTAAGCTTGTTTTTTATTCTAACTATTGTATGTAGTAATCTTATCATACTTGGAGCTTTTCTCCCCGGGCCTCTACTGAAAAAGGATATGTATCCAGCTAGACTAGCCCGGTCAACAAATATAAAATAAAATAAATAAAATTGTACTCTTACATAAAGACAATATGTCACAGGCTCAGTAAAAATACTTCTGCTATCACTTTACATCGCTAACATTTCCGACACGGAAACAACCACAAATCCAAAACTTAAGGCTAATAAATACTCCAGCAACTACTGAGGAATATACCAAGTGTGGGTCTATGCAGCTTTCCTTTGCACAAGAACAGTCTTGACAAGTACAAACTAGGCACAAATGGTGCAAAAATTATATAAATACATGCATAATACAATATACATAATACACATAACATATGTAATCCCTGAACTGCATCGCCCAAGGCTGCTATAATATGGAGGTACCCTATGATTTGTTCTTATTACAAGACATCACAGTCTCACAGTAAAAATCACACTTCACAATGCAAGACAACCAAACATCATCACAACACATAGCAAACATCAACAAGAAAATAGAACATAGACCACCCATGCTTGTGCAAACACAGCCCAAGCATTCTAACGTCAAGCAGCTAAATGGAATCAGTGCCCCATGGAGGTGGAGCAAACATCAGTTCACTTACTCTTTTACTGAAGAAAATGTCTTGGGGGGGGGGGGCCTTAAGACTTGACTTTCAGGATTTTTTATCCATAACTTTTCTGCTGCACCATCACCACTGACAGACTTTTGTTTTTTAAATATTTTTGTTTTTTGTGTGATGTGTACTGACCATATTTTGAGCCACTGCCAAACAACTTAGCTAGCTGTTAGTGGCTTTATCCCAATCATTACTAACCATTTTCAAGAAGACCATGTCTTAACTACTGACCATAGTTCTTAAATATTCCTGATTTTGCAGACCATACCTTATTCTTTTGCCATGTTCCTAAGAAAAGATTTCATTTTTCTGGTAAATTACTGATGATTACAGTCATTCAATAACGACAGGCATTAAAATTTCATACGTCCTATTGTTCACAAAATTAAATTCTAATGCAAAATTTGTTGTTTTACTAACATTTTGAGTTAATTAGAATTGTGTCTTTCGGCTTTTCCCGGTTAGGGGTCGCTACAGCGGAACTCCGGTCCGCTAATGATTGGCAGTAGACTTTCACATGCTGGCTTGCCGGGCCTAACGCACAACCTTCAACGAAGGAAGTCCCATTCACGCATATCAACACACACAAGACGCTCTAACTGAGAATTGAACGGGCAACGTCTTTGTCCCAAATTTTGGGCCTTTGCCCCTCATTACTTTTGGTATTTTCTTTGATTCTTGATCAAAGAAGCTGAAATGTATTCTACTGATTTCTTTGGCTATTATTGATCCCTAGTCTGACATACTGTTATGAAATTCTCAGGAAATGAAACTGATATTTACCTACAAAGTATCCATAGACTATAAATCTGACACCTTGTCTGTCACCTTTTTGACACTGAAAAATTCTCTCTTGTTCTTTGTCATTACACCTGCTAGTAAATACTAGTCTAGCTGCCCTTGTGGGTCATTTTAAGCCCAGCCAATTTCCCTTTTTGTGCTTGAAATAACTTAGGTTCATGGGTAGGTACTATTGATTGATTTATTTATTTATTTACATTTGTTGACCGGGAGTGTCCGACTGGACGTAGGTCCATTTTCAGAGGAGGCCTAGTGAAAAAAGCACCGCAGTTAAAATAAACAGACAGTAATTACTTAGCGATTAACAATATAACATAGCAATTACTTACAACATATTTACAGATGAAGAACATAGTACATCAGTAGACAACTAGAATCTTTATCTGTGAAGTACATAACACACATTAACAAATGTTACAATAAGAAGTTCCTGCTGTATAATAAGTTCTAGGCTTATGAGCATCTGAGCTTGCTATAATCAAGGTAGTTAGTGGAGTGGAAAGAAAGGTAGTGGTAGCATGGGGTGGGTGATGTTAGAGGGGGAGTTGCAACGGTATAGCCAGCATGTTTTTAGGTGCACTTTTAGTAAAGTTTTGAAGTGGGTGCATGATGGTACGGAGGTAATTGTGGGTGGGAGGGAGTTCCATAATTTGGCTATGGTGCAAGAGAATAGTGCTTCACCAGCAGAGTTATTGGCTTTAGTGATATGCAAGTGATTTTTGTTGCTGGATCTTAGTGGTCTGGTGGTGCGACTAGTGGTACTAGGCTATCTGTCCGAAGGCATTTATAAGCCTAGCCAGAGTGTGTTGGCTTTCGTCGCCCCCTTAGATTAGTTCTCTGTGCCTCTGTCCAGCAGAGTCACTGAAGTGATCCCCGGGGTAAACTTTGTTTCCCATCCACTCGTCAAGGTTTCTCTTGAAGAGTGTTAGCGAGGAGCTCTGCCTAATGTAGATTGGAATCTTGTTCCAAAGCATGGGAATTCATGGGAAGACTTATCCCATTTGGCTATAGACTGGCCTTACCCACCCAAGGTCAATAGTTCTATATTATCCCTAATAAGATAACTTTCTTAGCCTCTTTTTTAGGCATCTATTATTTTTTCTTAGCCTGGCCCTACTTTTCTATCTCCGCCTTCTTCTTTCTTTTAACTTCCTGGATTTATGCATTTCATCACCCACTTTCTTTATATACTTAATTTGCACAACTGTATCAGTGACTTGTCTGTCCTATAGACTTGACATGCTGTTTTGAGACATTAACATTTTTCTCTGACACCATCTATTTCCCTTCTTCCTGAGGTGCACTAGCCCTGAGAATTTCCTTACACCAACATGTTTTTAGGTCTTCAGCCTAATCTCTGTTGACCTTAGAGCCTTCTCTGACCACTGCTAGCAAATGACTGTGACCACCAGATTTATGCTGGGACCAACAGTTTCACTGTGGATGACTCTGCACTCCGATTTCACCTTAGTGCCCTTTCTTTCCTAAGAGGATGTCAAACTCAGGTGCATGTTGACCACTCTTGCATGTGAGCTCGAGACTGTCTGTACTGGTGAACCATGTGTTGGTCACAGTCAATCCATTTGCCAGACAGAAATCTAAAATAGCTACTCCATCATTACTCCAACTGCCTCACTCATGAGAGACAAGGGAGTCATCATATCCGGTTCTGTCTTTTCCAGAAGTAGCATTTAGGTCTCCCATCATCAACACCGAGTCATTTGTCTTGCTTTTTCTAGTAAGTTCTGCAACTGTTGCCTGAATGTATTCTTTCTTACCACTACTACCCAACTGTAGGAAACTGGCTGAGATTATGAACACTGATCCATCTTTACACTGGAGTCTGACTGCTGCGAGTCTGTCACTTAATTCTGATGACATCCATCACTGTCTTACGAAGTCTCTTACTGCAGTTCCCACACCAGTTCATCTGTCCTCCTCCTTAGTAGATGACTCTGGATCTCAAGCCAAGCAGCTTTCCTGCACCTGGCCTTCCATCACATCTCCTGAATAAGCCAGTCCAGCCTCCTCCTTACCATCATGTTTCCACTTCTAAGCTGTGTCCCCTCAATGAAACTATATTCAGTGTAGCAATCTTTAGTTAATTTTTAGCAGGTTGATTGGTTTGACATCCAGTTTTTGCTCAGCAGAGCTATTCCACATAATCCAGGCTTGGCAACTACACAACACTCAGCCAGTAGCTTTCATATCTATCTGCATTATAATATGCACTGAACTCATAGTAGATGGAAAAGTCTGACAAACAAAATGTAACCTTATCAACAAATCACGTCAATAAAGTTTACAGAGGGAAACACCACTGCTCAACTGCCTATAGAAAGGGGAGCTGACTCTCTTCATTGAATCACACCGACTCTCATCTTACTTCCACAAACTGCTAGCAACCAAGTAGGTGCACGCACCTTTACATAAATGCACTTATTCACTACAAGGCCAAGGCACGGAAAGGAACAGCAAGTCAGCATCCTCTTCATATCTTCTTCCTATGGCTGCAGAAAAGACTGTACAGACAGAAAATCACATTAACGAACAGTCATTTGAGACACATTCTGATTTAGAAGTATCAACATTTCAGTTTTCCATCATTCTACTCGCCCACATATCAGATAAATAACATGTCGCCAATCACATTTCACAGAAGAGAGTAAATAAAGACCATTTTGAAGAAAAGTTTTCAAGCTGTAGCCTGAATTAACTGTTCAGGAAAAAGGTATGCTGTCCTAAACTGTCATATTCATTAAGCTAATCAGGTAAACAGCATCGTGGTTTCAAAAAACATCCCGACTCTGCAATCCTTGTAAGACAAGAATTTAGGAGATATGGATCATCTGATGCAACAAGGCATATAAGCAGCATGATTACATTTTTTACACTTATTAAATGTAACTTCTTACATTCTTACATTTCATTTCAACATGAGGGCTTGCCAACTATGAATCAATTCACTCTTCCTTTCACAATGAACAGAAAAAAAAGAAAAGTCATAACTGCTGAGTCATCTTCTGAAGTGTAAAAGGCCTGGGAAAACACTGATTAAATCTCACCACATGAAGTGGTAAAAATATACAGCCATTTCTTGCATCTGTTAAAGTGCCTACTGAAGCCTATTCTGGTAATGCAGCCCGTGAACGTAATACAAACGCCTAGCTGTAATGGTTCATTACTTGTTGTACAGCCAGCCAGTACTTTTCCAGTTTTTTTTTCCAAACAGCGAAGCGGCCTGGGTATTAGAAGCACTCAGCAGGCTATAAATTACCCATAAAAAAGGTTATTTCTCTGTTACTGGTCTGACAAAGTGTTACAAAGTGTGGTTTGATTTACTATAGCTGCTTGTTGCTTGCTCCTGGGACCACCATCTTTAATAGAATCTACTCTGTATTAATGCATAACAGTAAATCAATCTGCATGCTGACCTAAGGTAAGACATTGTCATCTGATGCGTAAACTACAGTCAGGCTCTATTATGTTAAAAAGAAATTCTTTTTCCAGAAATAATAATCATTTTTTTCCAAATGAGACAGGAGGAAAGACCATTAAGAAAGTTTCATGCAGAAAATGTTTTTTAACATTGAAGCTAAAGCAACTGTTCATAATGATTTAGGCTCACCCCTTTCAGCTAAAAACTGTTTTAAGGTTTCAAGCTGAGAAGTTCAGATACTGAAATGTAAAAATAGAAATGGTCTTACTACACTTTAAACATTCATATCAGGCTGACAAATACTGCAAACATTTTAATAAGTTCATTGCAAAAAATACATGATATAAAGACAACCTCCATTCACAGTGAACTGTGCTTTACTGAGCCTATTGATACCATCAAATAATAAAAAATTCATTATAGATTTAGTAATAAAACACTACTGCTGTTTTAATGTACCTATATGAATCATTGAACTGCAATGGTACAGCTCATGCTTAGAGCTGTGCCTGAACTAACCACATTTCACAGCAGAGTGTGAATAAAGACAGACCATTTTGAAGAGAAGTTTGCAAAGGCATTACCTAGCCAGGTGAGCATACCCATGCATCTGTATAATTTGCTACACCTTACTTAAGTCCCCTAATGGAACAAGGATGCACACTAAGCAGAAGCATACTTTGGAAAGAGCGACTTAAACCACACTTAAATATACAATACTTGAAAGAAAACTCTTAAAAAAATATACACCTGATTTTTTATATATATATATATATATATATATATATATATAATGTGTGTGTGTGTGTGTGTATATATATATATATATATATATATATATATATATATATATATATATATATATATATAAAAGTATATATGTATAGGCAGATATCTACATTTACACACACGTGCTCCAACTGCAGTTTTTTCAACTGCATACCAGCGATAGAGTAATTTTCCCTTTTCCTGTGGTATTCTGTGATCGCAGAACTGCTATATTTAAGTTAGCAGAAGTATGGGGTCCAGTGGGGCTTGATTTTATTTATTGATGTCTGTATGTCTGTCTGTTCAATTAAGTTGTTTTCTGAGCATCTGTGTTTGATAAAATGAACTTTGAACAGACTGTAGTTTGATCGTAAATCCATCTATCTATACACAAACTTAGACGTGTTATAGATGTGTATATATACAAATATTTACATACATATGTATGTACATATTCACACACACACATGTGTATCATTCAAAATGAGCACTTTATCCAGAATATAAGGCATCATGTCAAAGGCAAACATCTCTATCTATCTGGCAATTACAAACCATTCTGAGTTATCCTCATGCACCTAGAAATGCTTCCATGCTTATTCAGACGGAAGCATCAGCACAGCCATAGTCATCATACATCTATTTACGGACACAGCCATGATGGTGGAGGGTCATCTACCAATCCACAGGAGGTATACTAGTCATTCTTCCATGTATGTTGACTGGAGTGATTATCCTTCCTTCTACTGTGGGTCTTAGACCGTAGAAAAGTCAGGACAATAAGGTGTCAGCAGTATTTGAGGGTCCCAGTCAAATATTTTATTCCACTACTCTTCAAGGTTCAGACTTGTTAAGATTGTTAAACAAAAGGAAGGGCTGTAAAGAATGGATTAGGCTTACTGTTCTAATGTTTAGAGGGTTAAGAATGCTACCTTAGAAATTATACAATCAACAAACATCTTAGCAGAACCATGGAAAATTTGGACAAAATAAAGCTGGGTGTACATCAGTCTCAGTTAGGCAGAATTCACATTCCTAACTTCCCCTTAGAAATAAACAAGTCAAGCTGCCCTTCCCAAAAGAAGAGCTGCAAAGAGCAATTAAATAGCATTTAAATAGACTACGACAGGCAATGCTCTGATACCTGATAGCCTGGCTGGATAGGTGTACAACCATTTGCAAGGGTCCACACTGGATTTACCATTGCAGGCCTCAATCCATTGTGTAAAATATGGCATTCAACACCCCACTCTCCCACCCCATGGAGAAATCCCTCAATTTCCATTATTCTAAACCCTGGAAAGGACAATAAGAGCTGGGACAGTTACCAACCAATTCTCATTACTAAAGGCTGTAACATTTGTATGGCAATATAAGTGCACAAGACGGAAGACCTAGAAACTATGCAAGTCTTTTTTTCTGCTATAACAGGTTTGATACATAGATGGCAAACCAGAGATGGATACCAATTGTTATTGCAAGGCTGATGATTGCAAACAATATCATCTCTGATTTTTTAATGTACATATTCTTAGAGAGAGAGATTTAGGAAGTCAGTGAGTATGGAAGCAAATCCCTCATAAGTATCTTACAGGAAAATTCTAAAAGTGTATTAATTCTGGTTTAAGCACTTGGGCTTCAGGCCAGTTATTTTACATTAAAAGGGTTCGTGGTCTGCACTCTTGTGGGAGGAGAGGCTGGACTCTGCCCTTCTGAGCTGGGAATTTCTGGTTAAAGGCTTATAGTGCCTGTATATTTGAACTGCTTCTTACTGAAACTGGTACACCTTGTTTGCTGTAGCATAGACTATATCCAGGCCTGCTGAATCTAGCTTTGTTTGTATAACTTAAGCACTAATCCAGGCATTCTTTAAAGTATTCATTTGTACTTATTACTGCTTGGTAGTAACTTGATTAAAGTGTAGCTACCATTCTAAGTCTTTTGAATTAAACACTTGGGCTTCAGACCAGTTGTTTTACATTAGGAAGGTTTGTGGCCTGCATTGTGGTGGCAGGACAGGTAGCTTACATCCTTTTAAGTTGGGAACTGCTGATTGCGGGCTCAGTGTCTGTTATTCTAAAAGTGTATTAGTTCTGGTTTAAGCACTTGGGCTTCAGGCCAGTTATTTTACGTTAAGAAGGTACGTGGTCTGCACTGTTGTGGGAGGAGAGGCTGGACTCTGCCCTTCTGAGCTGGGAATTTCTGGTTAAAGGCTTATAGTGCCTGCATATTTGAACTGTTTCTTACTGAAATTGGTACACCTTGTTTGCTATAGCATAGACTAGATCCAGGCCTGCTGAATCTAGCTTTGTTTGTATGCTTGTTGTTTGTTTGCTTGTTATTTCCCTGAAACGCTGATTCCACCTAAAACGTGGCTTTTCAGCGCTTCTGTGGATCCCTAGTGATATCTGCACTGCTTACTGTACTTATTTCCTTGTTTCACTTGAAAGAAAGTTACTGTTTGTTGTTTTTGCATTTAAGTTACCTGTAACACATTGCATTTAAGTTACCTGGAACTTGCTCACTAAAGCAATTATATAAGTCGGCACTAAAAAATTAAAAGCACTACACCCTCACAAACTCCCCTTGAGTACCTTGTTCCCCATTAGCCCTTTTTTTCAATTATAAAGGAATTCCCAATACTATTCTAGCATGTCCAAAGGTCAGTTGTCAATCTCCTCTCCAGTCCAGCTGGTGAATCTGGGAATCTTGAGGCAATGTTACAACTGCCTCATGTACACAGACAACCCTCTCCTCCTCCCAACAAATTCCAACACATGTGAGAGATGCAACCATATAGCCATACTAGAGGCTAAGCTCTCTCAACTCAGTACTGGCGAAACCAGTCAGGAGGAGAAGGAAACCACACTCACTACAATTCCAGTCTCACATAGACCTACCACAATAGAAAACCAAACACATAAACACACAAAACATACTCGGAGGCTCTAAATAAAAATCTGCCTAAGCAGCAGAGACCTCCAAAGCAGACACCCAAGCACCGCTACCGAAAAACAAAACACGTGCAACATATAGCTCACAAAGCCAGTGTGCTGAACAGTCACACCCTTAAGGCTAAACAACACACCTGATACACTTGTAATAGGTGACTCTATCGTCAGGCACACTGACGTCCCGCTCACCAGGCTGAACAAGGAGGTGGTCACGGTGAGCTGCCTGTCGGGCGCTAGGATCCGCCATATAACACAAGCACTCAGGTCACTCCAAGGCAAGTACAAATATGACTCAGTCATTGTCCATGCTGGTGTGAATGACCTGAGACGTACCACCCTGGACTACATGAAAAGAGACATAGAGGAGCTCTCTGAGTATGTAGCCCAGGCCGGTATGATCCTGACCTTGAGTAGCATCTTACCCTCACCAAGAATGATGCCACAATATGAAGACAAGATGATCAATTTCAACAATTGGCTTAAGTATTGGTGTCATTCAAAGGGGATCCAATGCCTGTCAGCCTGGGATGACATGCTTGTCAAGCCACGATGCTTTGCTAGGGACTGCTTGCACCTGTCACCCCTGGGCTTTCGGATATTGGCAAAGGCTCTTGCTACCCTCATAGTGCCTTTTTTAGGCAAGGCTCAAAAGACAAACCCACCTCCATAGGTATCACAAGGGATAAGAAACTAAGAGTAATGCTACTCAACGCCAGAAGTCTAAACCTCAAGATGCATGCACTCAAAACTCTCCTTAGCATGGAGAACATCGATATCTATGCAGTAACAGAAACCTGGTTCAAGGCTCCCGAGAGCACCCCAGCACTACCAGGTTATACCTCATACCATGCTTTTCGGCCCCAAAACTTGGACCGAACCACAAAAGGAGGGGGAGTATCAATATTCGTCAAAGATACCCACACCTCCAGGTTGGTGACACAAAACGAAGCATCAGAGACTATCCATGTGCAACTAACAGTGGGTAAAACTGCCTTCCAGTTAATGTCCTGCTACAGACTACCTTCCCAAACCCAGGAACCCCACTCGGCCTTCCTGAGAACACTGGAAAATATGAAGGTCACTCCAAACACCATTATATTTGGCGACTTCAACTACCCAAACATAGACTGGGAGCATTACTCCAACTCCAACACCCTAACCCAAAGTTTCCTAGAATTTATAAACTCAAATGCTATGGAACAACTTGTTACCACTCCCACAAGAGGGGAAAACATACTGGACCTGATCATCACCAACATGGTGACGCTATGCTCCAGACAAGAAGTGTATCCCTCACTGGTAAGATCAGACCATAAACTAATCTCACTGGATATTCACATCCCAACTCCACCCCCTGCCCTGAAAACCACAGTGAAAAACTTCTCTAAACCAAATTTCACACTCCTCAAAACCGAGGTGGAATCCTTCAAAGCCCCCGGGCCTGTGGAAAATATGGCCCAGACCGCAGAATCCTTTATAAATGCATTCTATGAACTCCTTCAGGAATGCATGGATCATGCAATCCCAAATAAAACCAAGACCCAATCCTCTAAAGGCAGACGTCCTGTCTGGTGGACCCCAGCCATAAACAAACTATACAATAGAAGGAGGAAGCTACTACATGATAGAGCAAAATCCCAAAAAGGGAAGGCATCTCTGATCAGTATTAGCAAAAAACTACGGGCACTCATAAAATCGTCTAAGGCCAGCTTCGAGGGAAAATTGCACAGGACACTAAGGATAATTACAAGGCTTTCTTTAGTTATGTTAGGAACCTGGGTGGGAATTCCCAGATATGCTCAGAATTAGTCCAAAATGACAAAAAATACACCAAACCCACAGACATTGCCAACATCCTAGCTGACAGATTCAGCGCAACCCCCCCCCCACCAAAAGGGCAAATATCTATCCCAGCAGAGTGCTGCCCCCCTGACATCTCAGATGCTCAGGTAAGAGCTGCCCTCTCCAAAGCAAAAAACACAGCATCAATGGGACCAGACGGTGTCCCAGGCTGCATCCTACATGAACTCCAAGAAGAGCTAAACCCAAACATAAAACTACTGTTCAATCTCAGCCTTACTACAGGATATGTACCGAAAGAGTGGCGTACAGCAACAGTGGTCCCTCTCCACAAAGGTGGTGCCTCAACGGATCCTGGAATCTATTGCCCCATAAGCCTGACTAGCTTGGTCTGCAAAGCTATGAAAAGGATCATCATGGACCTCATAAATAAAGATATTGGGGACCTACAGACACTGGATCCTACCCAGTTTGGCTTTGTTAAGGGCAGATCTTGCCTCTTAAACCTGGTTGATTTCTTTGAAACAGTCACCAAGGCCATTGACGAGTTGAAGGTAGTCCACACAGCCTACCTGGACCTCGCAAAAGCCTTCAATACAATACCCCACACGGGCATTATAGATAAGCTCACCAGCTTAAATATAAACCCCTATGTCACTAGATGGGTTGCAAACCGGCTCAAGGACAGAACCCACATGGTTAGAATTGCTGGAGCCATGTCAGACTCCAAACCAGTTACAAGTGGCTTCCCACAAGGCTCAGTCCTGGGACTTCTCTTGTTCGGTATATATTTCTCGGAGGTACAGGCCAACACGGAAGGACTGTGGCTGACCAAGTTCGCAGATGACTGCAAACTGGGCGCCATAATCGACTCTCCAGCCGAAACAAGCATCCTCCAAAAGGGCCTCATAGAAACAGACAACTGGTGCCAGAGCCATGGCCTCAAGTTAAACGCCAAAAAGTGTATAGTCATCCTTTTTGGCAAAAACAAAGTGCCCACAAATTACCACATAGGTGTTAATCCATTAAGTACAGAAGAAGTAATTAGGGACCTGGGGACCCAATTTGATAGCAATCTCTCATTTGGCAACCACGTGGCCAAAATGGTTAGAAAAACATTTTAAATAGCCCACCTAATCATGAAGGGATTCACATCTAGATCAGGGGAGGTCATCGTGCCTCTTTACTCATCCCTCATCAGGCCCATAACTGAGTACAATGCCCCTTTTGGGATGTACCTTACCAGACACCTGCAGCAACTGGAAAGACCCCAAAAGTACCTCACCAAGAGGATCAAAGGGCTCAAACAGATGCCATATGCTGCCCGGTTAAAGAAACTCCAGCTCTACTCAGTGGCATACCACCTGCTCAAAGGCGATCTGTGCCTGACGTATAAAGCCATGTCCAACCCAGAATTAATGGACATGCTGCACCTCAAAAAATCCAAATCCCATTGAGCTATGCGCTCGAGAGACTTGAACCTCAGCATTGAAATAAATAGGACATGCTGGAGGGACAGATTCATAACCCTGAGGCTCCCTTCACTCTGGAATAAAATCCCAGTCCAGGTTAGGCAAAGTCCCTCATTGACTCTCTTCAAGAGGAATCTTGATGAGTGGATGGGAGATTGTAGGTTTACCCCGGGTATCACTTCTGTGTCACTGTTAGACAGAGGCACAGTATACTAACCTCGAAAAAGGGCATAGCAGAATTAATTTAAAATGGGTGGCGAAAGCCAAACACACTCTGGCTAGACTTATAAATGCCCTAGGGCAGATAGACTAGTATGAACCTATGAACAAACCCCCCTTTTATTTTTGCTTGGCAGCCACAGTGGTGCAGCGGTTAGCATTGCTGCCTCACAGCAAGAGGTGGCTGGGGTGCCTCCCACATCCCAAAGACATGCAGTAGGTGGATTGGACACTCTAAATTGGCCCTAGGTGTGAGTTTGTGCATGTGTGTGCCTTCTGTGGAAGGTTGGGCGCTGGGCTGGCAACTCAACACTGTAAAAGAAACTCCACTGCCAATCATGAAGAAGAAGAAGACAGACACTAACAAATTATCTGAGGGATTAAACTGAACCACTCTCTCTGCTACATTACAGGAATGTGCCCTTCTTTCAGAGTTTGTTGCATCTCTTAACTGTTTTACCTTGATTCCTCCACACATATTAAAACCAATCTCGAATTTCAAAGATAAATTCAACATGCAATAGAATGAGATAAGATTCCTCCTTAATATTTAACATAGTTATATATACACTCACTATATTACTAAGAAATTTTATATGTAAGAAAACTACAGCTAGCCATGGTCATCTGTTTTCTGTGAATCTCCATGTACATAATGTGTCAACTATTGTCTAGAAACCACCAAACACTTGTATGCAACTTCTCAGCTGTTAAATACTTCTTAGAGGCATCAATTTAAAATTAAATGAAAACAAAATTATTAATTACATATTCCCCAACATTGGGGCTCAAACAGAGATCCCCATTTCACTAGGCAAAGCAAGCCAGGAAATAACAAGGCTATGGCTCTAGCTAGAACTACGCATTATTGATGAGCCTATCTAGTCCCACAATAAAAGTTTAAAACTAACTCACTCCATTGCACACAGCCTTATAAATAAATGGCCCAAATATCCTCTCACCCCAGTCAGTAGCAGGCTAGCTAAAATGTGAACAAAAACATATGGTAACCAAAACTTGAATGTTACTGAAAATACTGAATCCTCTCACATCCACAATGGTACAGCCAAACTTTCACTTCATATAATATAATACAATATAATGTAACAATATGATATAATATAAATTATAGTATTTATTAATAATTTTAACATTGACAGTAGGTCAAAATGTAGCACACCTGCCTTTGAAGCTAGAATATCAAACGAAAGTGAATTCTATTATATCATATTTATTAATTATTTTTTCTGTCTGCACCTTCCTCTTCCTCAAAAAGAAAAACTTTTTATTTAATACTTCTTCCAAAGACCTAGCTCCATCTCAAAATGACAAGTTCAGTTTCAAGGATAAATGTATTCATTTATTTACCATTTTTTGACTAGGATACAACACTAATCCAGACGGACCATTTTCAGACCAGGAAAAGTGAATACAAGGTAATAGCAGACCAAGACGTAGTCTGCAGTACAAATGAAGAGTGCAAAAACAGTATTAAGCAAGCAAAACATTAGAACAGCATTGTAGAAGTCTGTTTAACATAGTATCTAATACAATATCCAGCATGCAAAAAAATAACATTTAGAAGTCTGTTTAACAAACTAGGAATCTATGTAGTATGAAAGTGTATACAATTCTAGTTACAGAGTTATTGTAGGCTAATTTAGGCTACACAGACAGACGGGATGAAAAAATGGATTGTGGATGACAAGTAAAACACCGAGTGAAGTGCAATAGCAGGACATGTAGGAGGTACACAACAGCAAGAGGAATGGGATAGGGAATAATCTAAAATAGAAAGCTTTAAGCTATGAGGTGAATGTACAGAAGGAAGATAGAGTGAGTGCACTGGTGTCATGGAGTTAAGTGGTACCTTGTGGAGAAAAGCATTTGTAAGCAGCTCTTGTGCGTAAAATGTTTTTAGCTAATATTTACAATCATGGAAGGACACAGCTCCTCTTGGGTTACCAGGGAGTGATTCCCATGTATGTCTGAGAAGCTGTGGTCACTAGAGTTTTGTGGAAAGGGAGAGGTGGCATTTTGATCAAAGTTGTAGGATATGGGTCTTTGAGAGAGTTGGCTGGAGAAGAAAATGAAAGAATCTTAGAATAAGAGTTTGTGAATTCGGTGGACTAAGATGAGTGTGCAGCTTTCACTTATGAGAAGACATTTTGCTTTAATTAGGGCTAAGCATTAGTGCTAATTTTTGAGGGGTTAATATGATGTATCTACAGAGTTAATCATATATGGTTTGCAGAACTTAACATTATCTCAAAGGCCTTGGCAATAATATGTACTCTAGCTGCTGTAACAGAACTCCCTTTCTAGTTGCCAGTCTACCTTCTGGCGTGACAGAAGTGTGATATTTTCCACCCACAAAAGTAAGGAATTTACATTAAATTTAGTACAAGTGATAAGAAACTCAAAGTCCATGGTTTGGTCTAGCCAGATGCCAAGGTATTTCAACATTATACTTTGTGTTTTGTGGTACTGTAGAGAGTTTTTGGCTTCTGCTGAATATCCAGCTTGCTTGTGCTCAGTATGAGATGACTGTGTGAAAACCATAATGGAAGTGCATTTTGGTCTTTTCCAAGTTGTTTTGGATGTCTGAGTGGATGGAGAAGGATCTGCAGATTACCACATCATCTGCATATATAAAGATTGGTGTTTGAGAGATACGAGCTGGGAGGGAGTTAATGAGTATTGAAATATCAGGAGTCAGAGAACTTCTACTTGGGGTATGCTTTTTGCAAGAGGGGTACAGACAAAGGATGAGTTCCCTATTTACATTTTGAAATATTTAGCTGTTTGTAAACTGTGAAACCTGGAAAGCAGTCTTTCTTTCTGCCTGATCTAAGGAAGGGGTTGAAGAGTAAGGAATGGTCTACCATATCAAAGGCTTTAGTGAGGTCTATAAAGACTGCACCAGTAATGTGGTCTTTATCCATGCTTCTTAGAATATTATTGCTTAGTGTGTAAATGGCCGTCATGGTACTTTATAGAACTCATATCCAAGTTGGTGTGGGAAGAACATATTATATTTTTTGATGTAATCTGAGTTGAGCAAAAATTAGTTTTTCATGAATTTTTGCTATGGTCAATCTTGTGCATCATTTGGGTTAGTGATTTTTTTGTAGTGGTTGGACAATGGCTGCTCTCCACATTGTGGACAAAACATTATTTGTGATGCATAGATTACACAGATGGTGCTGTAATGTGGTCACAATGATAAACCAACAAAAGTATTTTTTTTTTAACTAGGATGGGGCATCTGAAGGTATTTGAACCAAAACTTTAAGAATTTCTTGGGTGGTGCTGTTTTATGTAAAATACAGGAGTACAGAGAAGAATTATGGAGAGTTGTGGTAGGCTGATGGGGAATTTGGGAGATGCAGAGGAGGGAGAAGAATTGTTTTAAGGAACTGCGAGCTAGTAGTGAGTCTGATAGTGTGGTGATGGTGTCTGATTTGACGGCATGTTTTGTTATTAATGTCTTGTAATACTATCGACAAATTTCCAGAATCATTTTGGGTTGTTTTTGTGGTTTCGTGGCTGATGCTAGAAGAATGTGGCCTAATGCCTTCTAGTGGCCTTTTTAGCTAGACCTCCAAGCTGTATGAATTCCTGTTGGTTTTCTGTGGATGCATTTTACTTCCAGGAGGACCAAACCTTACCCGTGATTTTCTAACGGGGTATTATGTTTTAGTGACAGCCACATGCTTGAAGTATTTTTAAGGAGTCTGGTAACTTTCAGGAAGTGTTTGCCTTGGAATAGTAGTAATTTGTTGGTGAGTGATGTGGCTACAGTCTCTGGAATGCTTTCTCATAGGACACTCAAACACTTTTATTTCCTAAATGTTACTGTCAAGTTAAATTAAGCTGCTCTTATATAAAGAATGTGTTGGTGTTAATACTGTCATTTAAAACAAGAGGGTGGGTTGGCTTTCAACTTTAACTGCCAACACACCTCTCTGATTTCAAGAATACATTCAAATTCACATTTGTCTGTATCCTTTACAATGTATTGTTAATGTAAAATAGGTCTCATATCTCATACTGTGCATGATAAAAGTGCTGCTGTAAATGTAACTGTTTACCTGTATGGCTCTCTCATAATTGTGTACAATAATGTATGGCCTATTTTTCATAAATGCACACTGCTTGTAATTGACACAATTAGAAGTATCCCTGGTTTTGTTTAAAATAATGTGTTCTTTATGATTCTTTTATTCAAATTTGGTCTGGCAGTTAGCACAGAAAACTAATGCTCTAGCTGGTTCATGAACTGCAGTCTGTATCTACGAGACATAGTTTAAATCTTTTTACCTTTGTACGCATACAATGTGAACTTCAGCAAGTCACTTAACCAGACAGTGCTCTGAGATAACTGAGAGACTGGGTTAGACTTGTTAATGGTCTCCTTTATTGCATGCCTAGTAACTACCAATGAATCTAAACAGAGTCTTTAGATTAGCAATATATTTATATACAAGTATAGGTTAGAATCCAAAAATCACAATTGGCCTCGCTGACCTTTCAGAAGAGACTAACGGAAAACAGGCATAGACAAAATGACATACTGCACCTTGTTTAAAGAGCTCCAAAAGGTAGTGAACAATCTGAAGAATGAGGCAGGATAGCATCTATGCTATTATTTTTAATCACTGTGAGAACCTAAGTTCATACAAACAAACATGACTTCTTAGAGAAGGCCTAATTTCTCAAGAATATATAAAACATCTTGTGAAAAACAGATGCTCATGTGGAATTAAAACAATATCTTCCAGGTCATGAGGCTGAGACTCCAGAATTATGAATGCAATAGTTTCCAGTTATGATGGGTGAGAAGCCAGCAAATTAAAAAGTACCATTGGCTCCTTTGTTGCCATTTGGATTAAACTGGAGAACTAGCCATCTTCTGTCCAGTTTGTTTATGTGTATAAACTTTATTCTTTCTCCAACTGGCTACAGGGACACATTTGAGATGAAAGGGATCAGAGAAAAGGCATATCAAAGGCTATTGTCCCACTTCACTGACAATGCATTCATTATACTGCCCCAGTGCAAGGTGTTCAACAACAAATGGAAACCTTCGGATTACTTCGGACATAAACTGGTCACAGATTTCGGAAAGTCCAGTGTAACTACAATCTGTTTGTATGGGGTCATTTTCACCTGCTCCGTGTCTCCTGTAAACAGATTGCTTGCTGGGTATGTAAATTGTTTGAGCTATAAGCTTAACTTAAATGCCACATCACCATGATTAGTCTAAGAAGGCGGCACAAGTTGGTTCAGCCTCCCTATCTGCTGATGTCGCAGATCACTGTGGTACTGGTTGTAACAATCTGCGGATTCCAATTAAGACATATAGCATGGCAAACTGGATAGCGATCATCTCCACGACATCCAAGTGCTTTTTACTCTGCTCCCTGGATGAAGAACTCTGGTCTCAAATATTTGAAAACGAGCTTTCCATGTCAGTACAATAAACTGCATGGCTGAAGAGCAGTATGTGGTTTATAGGGTGCAGATGCTGGTCCCACATACTCTTCAAATGCAACTGGATTTGAAATCACAAAGAAACTTGAGGGTATGTATCCTGGAGCTTTAAGGAAGGTCTATGCACTCTACATCAAGATGGCTCTTGTTTGACATACACAGATGTTTTCCATCAACTAAACCTTTTTTTCACTTCAACAGCTCTAAGAACTTCTGCTCTGCAGAGTGTCATATTGACTCTCATACAGTTAGTAAAACTAATTGGCAATGAAAACACTGCACAATCAGATATCATGTGCATGACTTTCAGAAGTTTATTTTTTTATACATTTATTAACTGAGTAAGCCCACAGGACATGTGTTCCTTTTCAGGGTCAACTATACTGTCCAGTGAAATGATTAAAATGCTTGAATCAGTCAATCATCCAGATAAGGGTATTTTTTACTATATGCATTCTGCCTGCTGACCAAGTAGTAACATATTTTGTATAACCTTAAATCCTTTCCTGGGTGAGGAACAGGTGACCTGCACATCTGTAGTAGTCACAATGTCCTCCTCCTGTGACTGCATGCTCTTGTGACCCATGATGATGATGGGCTAATTCTTTTGTGGTTTGGTGGTCAAATAACCACCCCTGGGCTGTCCTCTGCATCACCACCCTTCCTCCACTAGATTTTCCCAATCAGGCTGCCACCTCCCTTCCCCTCAAGTAAAGGAAAGCTCATCTTCCGCACCCCAGTTCCAGTGATAAATAAGCCACCAATCAAACTCAGGTTCCTGGACTATGTTCAGGAATTTAATCCTCTATATGTCAACAGAGCTGATTTGCGAAATATTTATAAATTTTACTTTGGTAAACAGGGTAGAACACTGATCACTGTGAACTTTCTTCTGGCTCAGTACAGGGTTACAAACAGAGGAAATAGACAAAGCAGTTTAAAAAAAAAGCTAGTAGTTAAAAAATATGTGACACTGATCTTTAGAGATTTAAACAGCCATATGTGTTACAATATACTACAGCAACTGTGTGTGTGTGTGTGTGTGTGTGTGTGTGTGTATATATATATATATATATATATATATCTATATATATACATATACACATATTCCATACAGCATGCACAAGTTATATGTGATTAAATGTTTGGCAATAAAGAAAGATGGCCAGTTGTGCACGAGGGGTTGAGTAGTACAGAGGGAAACAGGCTAGCAGTTGAGTTACAGGAGAGGGAGAAGAACCTTACTTGAGAAAAGTGCCATTCATTAATTTGATTAATTAGCCAACAGTGGAAAACATTATAACAAAAAGAAAAGGGAACTACACTTTCCAACTAAGCATAGGTCATATTGCTGCTCAGGAAGCATTTGCATTTAGCATCTGCAACTAAAAAGACAAAGTTTAAGCTGCCATCTGAATTTCTTGTAAGTAAATTGACTTTACAATAGTGGGAAGGGATTCCCAAATTTTTGGTGCTAGCACAGATGGAGCTCTTATCAGTAAAGATAAATGCAACTCACTTTTAGTATTAAGCGAGCATGAAAAGAAGTCATGCATCTGGTGAAATGTCTAGGCTTAGCAGAAAGGTCAAAAGTAAACTGGATGGCTGAAGGGTGTACCAGTGGCTTGGCCTTCAAAGTCTTAACTGGTCTACTGCCATGAACGTATGACAGTTTCCTACTTTAAATCTGAGGAACTGCCTGTGAGCCCTGTTGACAGAGATGTATACGAAGCATTCTCATAAGTAAGGGGATGAGGAAGGCATATTTTAGCAATGGTGGATGCAAGACCTACAGGACTAGCATCTTGAATTTTGTTTATTGCCACAGATTTGTTTAAACTAGCAACTTAGCAACTTGAACTCTTTTACTGCCACAGATTTGTTAGCACTTGACATATGCAAAGTTTCTCCTGGCATACACCAACTGAGGCAGTGCCAAACTAGATGGAGCAAAGAAACAGGAGGGGCAACTACAAGGGGGCTACTTGTAATACTTGGACAGTCTCAACAAAATATATGTCCCCACATATTTTGGTGATGCTGTACATGTGGACCTCCACAGGCAGTTCGCACAGATGTGGGCATGGCATGGGCATTCCTTGCGTGAGTGCCATCCCAATAGGATGTGATATCATATTCAAATGATGATTGTGCAGATTTGACAGTGACATTATGCATACAATTTACCCCTTTCCTCAATGCGGTGTGATCTCGGAGATGGCATATTTAATTTGCAGGGGGTGTGGGGGGCCAGGGAGGTACAGCCCCCTCCCTGCAAAAATGTAAAAAAAACAAAAAACATTACATAATTTTAGTGTACCCTTGAGGTAAGTGCCAAACACCCAACGAATATTCATGTCGCCAATGAAGAAAACATAAATATTCAGGGTTTAGGCGAGACTTGCTACTGCGCACCTGGGGAGGTACTCATGTATGGAATTGCACTTTTTCTTTGAGCTAGCAATATACTTGAGTAGCATTGTTTGCCACTATTATGAGAAGTCCTTTCTATTTCTACATATGTCAGCAACTGTTTTCTTGTGAGTAGTGCGTGCTTTAACTATTCCTTTGGTATGGAGAAAATTCAGCAAACTCTATAGTATATCTAATGGGTTAATCCTCCCTTACTCATTTGTCAAAGCTATGATGAAATCTCTGTTTGAAAACAAGTCTCCCTAAAGAAAATCTGAAGGCTGGGGAAGAAGCATGCCTCTCAACTGTACTTTTAGCCTGTTCCTAATAAAATTAGTGGTTTTCTGGTAAATCACGGAGGACTGAAATTACTACATAATGACATAAATTTGAGTTTCAGACTTAATATCCTTCAGAAAATGTGTGCTAACACAAATCCCATTATTCTAACAACTTGCTAAGTTTATAACAGTAATACTTAAAATCTGTCCCAATTTTTGGGCCTTTGCCGCCTCCCTCCCCATTTTTTCGACTTTGTCCAGATTCGATGTGTTAAGGGTTTGAAAGCTATGGGAAGGAGAGTGAGGCAAGAAGAGCCTCTTCCAGGAAGTCATACAACCAATGTGTTGTTGCTGTATATCTGTATCCTGTGATATCTAGTTTGGCCTTCTCTCTCCCTGTATTACTATTCAGACTTCTGTAACTGCCTTCACATTATTAAAATCACTAACTATATGGTGTGCTGTTTACTTCCTGAAGACATCCTATTCTGAAAAATAAAACTCTGCACCTCTTTCTGACCTTCTGCTATGATTTCTTTATTGCTCAAAAATTATTTATTTATTTCATTTGTTAACCGGGTAATATCCAACTGGGCCAGAAGCCTATTTTCAGAGGAGACCTGAGGAGAAAAGCTCCAAGAAGGTTACATACAATATTTTGGTTTTGAGATAATATTTCAGATAAGGAAATTTAGCAAGAAAAAACAGAACATAAATATTCATGCAAATGCAAATATAAGCTGCAAAAAGAATTTCAATTTACAAGGTTCTTAACATGGTGTCTATAAAGCAAGTAAAATTAGACAAAACATTTTACCATGCAAATCTCATTTAAATTAGAAGATTCAAATACAAGGTGTCTATAAAGTAAGCAAGAATTACAGCAGTTTAAGCATACCATTTTTTTTTTTTTTTTTTACAAGTTATGTTCTGCGCATAAGAAGGCTTATAAAGACAGGAGGGTATAGAGCAATATGAACAAGGGAGTTGAAAACTTGGTGGGTTGAGATGATTAGCTTGGGTGGGTACATGAAACTGGGCGAAAATGAGAAATTAGTGGCTGATCAAGGACTGTTCAAAACTGCTACTTCACAAAGAAGGCAGAAGGGGGCCATGGCATACACTGACTGAGGCAGTGGCAAAGAAAGAGGAGGTGGAAAATACAGAGAAGCTACTTGCAATATTTGAACAGACTCAACGAAGTACACATCCCCAGCTGGTATCTTCAGGAGTACTGGCAGGTACTAAACAAAAAAAGGTGCTTCGGATTTCATAGCAGCAAACTGCAAAGGGACAAGGTCATGTTATATATGCAACAGAAAGATAGTGGGGACTGAGTTTAAAAGACAAAAGACTAGTTCTGTTGACCAGTGAAGCAGGTGTTCTGTAGCTCTCAGTTTTCAAACCTGCATCTCACATAATACTAAAAACACCATGTGAATTAAAAATTGAGAGATGGCTTTAACAATCTTTTTAGTGTAGAGAATTCATATTCACTTGTTTATATCCATCAACATTATATATATAACCCCATTAACTTCTTCCAAATATTCTTTGTACTATACTTTTCACCAGCTTTCTGCAGTTGTATTTACTGGTTCATATTAAGGCACCTGTTTTCCATCTTGCTTCTACAGTGTCAGCAACAGTTTGCTATAATGTTTGCATGGTTACAAAGTACTTAATTTCACTGCACCCTTAACCTTCTTCTACAAATACATTTGCAGAAAATGTACAATGATCTTGGCTAATGCACTGCTCTATCAGAGCCTCTTCCTGCAACCTATCCAAAGTATATTTTGAAGAATTTGTTCTCCCGTTCGATTCTCGGCTGGACTTGGAAGTGCCTTCTGTGCGGAGTCTACATGTCCTCCCCGCGGTTGGGTAATGTTCGAAAGACATGCGTGCGTAAATGGGCATGCCTTCGTTGAAGTTTAAGCATCAAGCTGGCACCTCAGTGTTTCATAAAAATCTACTGCCAATCATTAGCGGACCGGAGTTCCACTGTGGCGACCCCTTACCGGGAAAAGCCGAAAGACAAACAAGTGTGCCAGTGTCAAAGGGTAGCTATTAAAGTGTTAATTTACTTGCTAATCAAATACATTCACAAGGCATAAATACCTAGCAGCAGTGTCTGGATAGGTGACTTGCTCAACAGTGCACAAAAGACAGAATAAAGCCAAGGACAACAAGATGAGGCTCATTAACAGCTCACTGTGTTAATTGTATATACTAGATGTCATCAAAAAAGGTATATCCACAAAGCATTTATTCTGTGAAAGGAAATAACTTCTTGTGCCTAGAAAAGCTACTAATAAACAGGAAATATGATTTTATTTTCATCATATCATATCATTCCTCCCCCCTACACAAACACTTCAAGATGGCCTTGGCTTGCATGAATAAGTAAGTATCCTGAGGCATCAAAGGAATAGCTATATAATGTCTACTTTTTTTTTTCAATGCAGTGCAAAGCTTTCAGCTGTAGCTCAGCTTGCACCTGAATTGGCATAATAAATGTGCCCTCTCGTACCAAACTCAATCTGAGGGATCCTTCTGTATGGTACAGAAACATAACTGCAATTCAGGCAATGTGGCACTCAGCCAAATGTATAAATAAATTAAAAAATACATGCCACTTACCAGCAAATAGCTGAGTTAGCCAAATTCACAACAGTAAGGTTTATAGGGATCAATAGAGTCCTCTATCAAGGTCAAAGAATAATGAGGCCAATTACTTTAGGAGTATAAACTGAAATTCTAGAATGTGAAATTGATAGCAGACTATCCGCAAGGTGATAGGTTGTTTTACTTTTACCTCTGATCAACTGCCGTCCTATTGGAAATACATTTTCAGAACACAGAGATCAATGCTGATTCTACTTGATGCAGCAAACTCATTTGTTACTGTTAGGAGCTTCCTGGACTTTAAAAAAAAGAAAATGATGCTTGCAGTGTCAGAATTGATGCTTTTGCCATCTGTAATTTCAGCGGCATGAGCTCCCTTAAGTAACACTGAACAATTAAGAAGCCCAAAAAACGTAATATCTTACTCATATGCATACGCAGCTACACTCATTGCAACAAACAAGTTGATGCAAACAAAAGGGTCCAAATACATAGTAAGCAAGAAAAGCCAAATAGGGATGAGTGCTTTAAATAGGCTAGTAAATCTGTCTACTGGTGTTACTTGGTAGTTTGAATGTTAATGTCGAGGCTGTACTGATCCGCCCATATTATGAACCAAGGACTGAATCAAGAGCTGGCAGTGTGCCTGCTATATAAACCAAAGTACTATTCTGACTCCTAGGTGGAAATGACTGACAAAAGTTATGAAGTTTCACAGCAATGAAAGTTAAAAAGCTGTTTAACATACGTTACTGCCAGAAGGATTTAATTTCACTGTTCCACTGTCCAGCTACAATTCCAAGTAGAAGCTACTCCAAAGGAGGATGCAAAATCTAAATTTGTACCTTATTGAAAGGGTTTATTTACCAAATAAGCCCATTATGATTCCACTAGCACTTTAAAGTGGCTTACTTACAATTTACTGATGCCTTTCCCAAGTGGTTTTAGTGTAAAAATGTTATATTATGGTGAGTTTCACAGTATGTGTTATATTGTGGAAGTTGCTGATATGCTTTTTGGTGGAGGAGTTGCCCTTATCTCCACTGTGGTGCGACAGTGGATTCAGTGTATATAATTTAGGGAGTGGGGGTTTGGGGGGGTTGACTCTGTGCAGAAAAATTGTGTGTGTGTGTGTGTGTGTGTGTGTGTGTGTGTGTGTGTGTGTGTGTGTGTGTGTGTGTGTGTGTGTGATTTTTTTTTTGCTTTGTGACTCACAGTTTTCAGTATTCACCTTTTGGAAAAATAGTGAGTCAAAATAATAGGCTTTGATGACTTGCAGGTACACCCCTTAAAGTCGTCACCTACTCCCATTTCTGGAAACTCTTTCAAGCTTCCCAGACATTACAAATATAAATGTGTCTAAAAAAAACTGCAGCAATGCTACTACTGAGTGACTCAAATTTTCTGAGATCACTGAGCAAACCAGAATGGCTGCATAAGGTTCAGTACATTCTTTCTGAGAGCAACAGAACCTTATGCTGCACTGTCAGTGTAGCACAAAGTACTGCCAACAGGCTACATCTGACAGTCCTACAAAAGATGGTTTGAGAGGGTTGCTGCTCCAAAGACCTGCCCGATCAAGGTTCACTATTAAGGTAGTAGTCTAAGCCAGGCCTTTGACACAGATGGCTGATCTGCTGGTCATTCTGCTGCAGTTGCAGTTCTGGTAACTCCAGCTTAGGCCACACCGTTACAGACTTGCAAGGAGGAGGAGAGTAGTGCTCTACTCTTCAAGTAATAGAATGCATACTGTTCTCCTGATCTCTGTCTGACATTGGATCAGTGATTCCAAAACTGTGGTCTGCGAACCCCTGGGGGTCTGTATGATCATTTTTATTAGTCCATGGTGGATCCGAAACCAGGAAGGACTGTGGTTCTCCTTCATATTGCATGACTAAGTTAACCTGGGGGACCGTGTTAGCACTATTAAGCTAAACACTGAAAAGAGCTGGGAATACATATAACAGCTTTTGAACCCTCCTCGGGATACAACACATTTAACTCAAGACCCCAAAGCAAAAGTCCTGTTTACATCAACTGTAAATCAACACCTGACAGGATGTGACAATGAGTGAAAAGCATTACCCACAAGAAGACCAAGGCTGACAACTAAATAGCTACGACAACCAATGGGACTGGAAATCCCTTCTTTCAGCTGTAGCATTATTTTTGTTTTGCAGGTTCCAATCAAGTGGTCAAGCTGTTCTTCTGTGGGAAAAAGGTGAAAATTTTACCTTCCTATGTGGAAAGAAAAATGTAGTTAAGTAAGAAGAATTTTTATGATATGCATATTATGTGAATCTTGCACCACTGAACGGGTTATCTTACAGGGAATTTTGATTTTTTTCAAGTTATTTAATGACATAACTCTCAACTGTACCCAGTTTTGGCATAAATTTTAAGCGGTGTTTCTTTTAATCCTTCTTAAAACTGACAACCTTTGGAGAAAAAGTGGCAACCTACACTTACTAACTATAGTTATATACTACTTTTATTTCAAAAAATGTATATTTAAATGTTATTTATTCAACATTTGCTTACCAGGAAAGTCCGACTGGGGCAAAGCCGATTTTCAGGGGAAGCCTGGGGAGAAACGCTCCAGACGCATGTCTTTGGATTGTGGGAGGAAACCAGAGCACCTAGAAGAAACGCACATGATCACAGGGAGAACATGTAGATTCAGCACAGAAGGCATCTCAGCTGAGAATTGAACCAGAGAACCTCATGCTGTGAGATGACAGCGCTAACCGCTGCACCACTGTGCTGCCCTCTTAAATTAAACATGCGCATTAAAAGTGTACTTGATTATTTCTGAATTTATTTCTTTTATTGAGAGTTGTGTTTGATGATGATGATGATGTGTTATACTGAATGTATTTAAGGATTTTTACCTAATAAGGATTGTGTTAAGCTTTATGAGTTAAGGACATAATCTTTTGTTACTTTTCATTAATGAAATAATAGTGACAACTGCATCAAAACATTATTTTCTACACAGCTTTAAAATACACAGTTTTTAAAAGGGAAAACACGACATGGTTAGAAAAAAGTGTAAAAAGAAAAAGTGATTTATAAGATGACATGGTTTGTACACTAATTGGCACAATTAGAAGCATCAAATGGTACTACTGAATACAACTGTTTACACAGATATTCAAGCCCAGGTAAAATAATGAGGCTATATTTATAAGAAAGTAGTTTCATGTAGTGTACAACAGTGTGTGTTTCCATGCTGATCTCCAGTCTGAAACGTTTAGCTTTTAAGCATTCAGGTATAGGTATTTACATGCATTCTGATACTGAAATGTCGTGTAGCATGGGGCATAGGATTGTTATCCACTACAGTAGTGAAATTAATAATTATTTACGTCTCATTATTCTAAATGTTCAAATTATATTTAGGATTGTTTGACGCTATGTCAAGGCTTGGATAGCGATATTAAATAAATTATTTTAACCAGTTATCTGAATAGTTTGAAAGAAATGAGATCAGAGGATTTGGATAGTCTCAGCATATCAGCTGTACATTTCTTATAAGCATAAGAGTTGAGGGTATGAATTTAAGGTGCAATGGGTTTGGCATAATGGTTAAGGACTTTACTTCACAAATATAAGGCACAGGGTTTGATTCTATTCTCTAATTATGGGCTAATCTTGCAAATTCTGCAGACTGATACTCTTTTAGAAATGAACTCAAGTGCACATTTAGCTCACCGGACAGTTTTAAAAGTTGGAGTCTGTTTAATTTGCAATCCTTTAAAAATAAAACTATTTTTTAAAGTTCAAATTTTGCTTTGTTTATATTAACTAATTAATTAATATCAGTCTAAAAACACAATCCAAAATATAGGGGTCTGCCAAAATATTTCCTTTATAAAAGGGGTCCTCCGGCTTGCAAAGTTTCTGAACCACTGCATTAGATGAGGGATTTATTTAGTTATCTGTTAACCAGGCAGGTAGGCTGATTCAAGGACATTACTGCTATGAAACCCATCAAAACGCATAACAAAAGCATAATGCAAGGAAGGCAGCAATTACAAAACTGAAGAGACAGGACAGAATCAGCTTTAACACAAGCATGTCATCATAGTTACTAGAGAAAACTAAATATCATTCAAAAAACTTACAATATTGTGTTTAGTACAAGTGAAATTACTATCATGACAGGAAAGTACTGCTTGCTTGTAATAATGAAGGTCAATTATTAAATATAAGAGAAATGGTAAGTCTCAAAGTGTTCAGAGCTCTACAAGTTTAATGCAATAATGCAGTTCTGGTCATTGTATTTAAATCACTGACAAGCTGTAGTACTCAATGTGGATCATAAGCTTTGAGCTTAAAGCTGTGTATACAATTTAATTCCAAATGGTAGTAGGAAGCAAGTTTCTACTGGATGGCATACTTTTATTTCTCCATTTTCAATGGAAGAAATTAACAACTTAAATCTATCAAGGGTTAAGGCTTCATTAATAAGGGTATAATGAGGTAATTATTTTTTTTTACATAGTTTGCGTGGCATGGGAAGGCACTAGATCATATGCATGAAATTAAAGATCAGGCTGGAAATGTAGAGTACAGCTCATGTACAGATAGAGCCAATTTTTTTTTTTTTTAATGACAAAGTGGGATTTTAGTCTACTTGAGAGACAGAAAAGTGTACAAATTTTGTTCATAGGATCATACCAGGTTTCTAGGCTATTGACCCATAGGTCATTTCAAGCCTAGCCGTTTCATCCCAATGTAATACCATAGATACTCTAGTCAGTACCCAAAACTGTATTTAGTAATGACTGCCTACATCCAGGAGGGTTGTGGGTGCTATCACCAGTAAGAATTTACAGTGTCCCGTCCACTCATCCAGGTTCCTTTTGAACAGTGTCATAGAGGTGCTCTGCTTCACATGAACTGGCAGCCTATTCCAAAGACAGCAGTCTCTGGAAAACAAATCTGTCCCTTCAGCTGATCCTATTCAAGTCACAGGGCATATTTAGGTCACTGGAAAGGGTAGATCTAGTCCCATCTGATTTATGGACATGCAGCAAATTCATTAGGCTTGGGTTGGAGATTGCCCCATACAGAGTATGCAGGCATAAGTCTCCCCTAGGAAGTCTAAATGATAGTGAGTATAGTGACAGGGCCTTTAGTCGGTCTGTGTAAGGCACATGCTGGAGTTCCTTGATCTTCTTTGTTAGAAACCTCTGAGGTCTCTCCAATTGCTCCAGGTGCTTTGTACGGTACATGCCAAAAAGGGTCGTTATACTCAATTATGGACATGATTAGTGACAAGTACAATGGGGCTATAACCTCCTTTGCTCTAGAGGCGATGCTTTTACTAATCAAGTGTGCTACATAGAAAGCCTTTCTTACTACAGTAGGCACATGGTGGCCAAAGTTAAAGTTGCAGTCTACTTGTGATCTCAGATCCCTTACCACTTCGTAGGTACACAGGGTATTGTTGTTAATCTGAGAGGATGAACGGACATTGTTTTTACCAAAGGGAATGATGATGCATTTCTCTGCATTTAGTTTGAGACCGTGACGAATACACCAGTTGTTGGTCTGAGTAAGACCCTCCTAAAGTATACCACCATCATTTGTGGATTCCATAATTGCACCCAGTTTGCAGTCATCCACAAACCTGGTCAGCCACAGCCCCTTAGTTCTGGCCCGAACTTCTAACACCACCTTCATTGAGCCAGTTGACTCTGCTAAGCTGTTAGAGTCACCATTGACAAGGACCTTAAATTTGACAAACATCTAGGCCTTGTTATCAAGAAATTGCATATCACATTAGGCTCTTTGTATAGAATAAAACCTTTCCTACCCAACTCTACCAGACATGCTATCAGTAGAATGCACCTTCTATCCATTTTCTTGTATGCCTCACCTATATTTACAAATCTAAGAAAGTGTGACTTAACTAAACTAGAATCTTATCATAAAGTAGCCAAATTTGCCATGAAACAACCCTCAATATGTCGCTATGCCAACTCAATTGGCTCGAACTTCCACACTTATTAATTTACAAGCAGCTAGTAATAACTCACTCCATCATGGTCCATCCAGAAAACTGCCCTTCTGTCAATAATCTAGTTCAACCCTATGATAGTAACAGACCCTTAAGGTCCTCCAACAAATTACTTGTGAAGGTCAGCAAGTCTAATAATTGTCACAGGGATTCTTTCTACTAACACAAAGTGGCCAAAGCTTAGAATGACATACCTCAGCATATTCTCAATACTAGCAATACCTCTAAATTTAAACCACTACTCAGGGAGCACTTCATGAACTCTTGGGTCTGCTCCTGTACCAAACTTGACTGAAAGCTTATAAAGAACCTCCTCTGTTCCACTCTACACCCTGCCTATTATTCCTCCCTGGCTACCATTATCTCCACCCCTTTCCCTCTTACTGGTCTATGTCACACCAACACTTGTTTGTTAATACTAACCCTTCATCATCTTTTTTCTGATAAGTTTGGAAGGGATAAATGAGTGAAATGCTCACCAAATCTGTTCATAAGCAGGTTTGCTATCTCTGCTGGATCTCTGCTGTGTGATATTGTTTAGTCACTAGTTCGGCACATACACGGGTTCTACCTTTTAGGATGCATACACAGCTGTAAAAAGCCTTATGGTTATCTTTGGCTGTGACTAAGTTTTTCTCAAAGTTACCCTTAGAGGATTTGACATGTCTTATTTGCCTGTTGAAGTTGAGGAGGGTGCTTTTCCATCGTTGGGGCCTCATCTCAGTTTTCTTACACAGGAACGTTTTGTATTTGTTGCAAAGTTTGTTGATGCTGGATGTCCACCAGGGCGATTTGTTTTTACTTGTGTCTCTGGCTTTGATTCTCTTTGGAATAGCTGAGTCTATACACTTGTACAAGTGATTGTACAGAGCTTTAGTGTAAGCTTTGGTGTAGTTACCACTTGTGGCTGGGGGTGGAGCTTAGAATGCATTTATACCTTCCCCTAGGAGGGCATAGTTTGCCTTGGTGAAATTTTTTTAGTCTGACTTCACCCTTTCTGAGTTCTGGTGTTAGCGCCAGCTCAAAGGTGACTGATTTGTGGTCAGATTTAACTAATGAAGGTCAAAAGAGTTGTGGTTTTACATCTGTTTGTCATGTTAGTGATGACCAGGTTTAGTATGTTTGTTTCTCTTGATGGGGTTTCAAAAATTTGTTCCAGGGCATTTGAGATAAAGTCAAGGAACTTTTGGGCTAGTGAGTTACGGCTAGAGTAGGTTTCCCTGTTGATGGTGAGATAACTGAAATCGCCCATGACCAGAATATTTGGCAATATTCGGACCGACTACAGTCTGGTCAAGTAGTTCTTGTGTCCATCATGATCCATGGAGGGGGATCTATAACTATGACTTAAATGGGGGTCTTACCTACAGTAATTTGAATTTGGAGCAACTCCATGGAGTTGCCCTGTCTAACTAGTTGGGAGGTGAACTTATCTCTAATATAGATAGAAACACCACCTCCTTTGGTTCTCGCACATTTGTTTTATGGTCTGAAGGTGTGGAAGGCATTGTAGCCTTCCAAGGCCATGGTACTCTCTGAGGCCTTGAACCAGGTTTCTGTGACTGCACAGAGATCTATATCCTTCAGTGATAGGAGTGCTTCCAGGGTATGCAGTTTTTGGTTTAGGCTCCTAGCTTTTAGCAGCATAACCATTATGTGGCTATGATTAGCAATTTTCACAGCTGCAACTTTGTTTTTGAGACCTTGCTGAAAAAAAAGGTGCTATGGGGCGGCAAGATCCTTTACCAGCAGCTAAAAGCCTAGCGGTGCCAGGTGCAAACAGTCTCTGGCAAAGCAGCGAGGTTTATCCACCATGTCATCCCAGACTGACAGAAAATGGATCCCCTTTGACTGACACCAAAAACTAACCCAATCATTGAAATCAATCATTTTTTGTTTATATTGTTCATAGGTGGGTACTAGGCTATCAGCCCTAGGGCCTATTCAAGCCTAAGCCATAACAATTCCCAAGATATTTCTTCCCACAATATTTACTTCCCTGGATCCCTGTCTAGCAGGGCGACTGCCATGAACCCTGAGGTGAATTTCCTATCTCCCATGCAATTGTCAAGGTTCCTTTTGAAGAGGGCCAAGGAGGCGCTCTGCTTGACATGTATGGGCAGTCTATTCCAGAGTATGGGAAGTCCCTGGGTCAGGAACCTATCCCTCCAGCATGTTTTGTTCATTGTGATGACAAGAATTCCCTGGAGCATGTGGCTCTGAGGGATTGGGATTTCTTTAAGTGGAGCATGTCCAACAGCTCAGGGTTTGACATGGCCTTGTATGTTAAGCAGAGATCCCCTCTGAGTAGATGATATGTCACAGAGTATACCTGGAGTTTTTTTTAGATGGTCAGCATAGGGCATCTGCTTTAGGCCTGTGACTTTTTTAGTGAGGTATTTCTGTGACCTTTCCAGCTGTTGCAAAAGTCTTGTGAGGTACATACCAAAAGAGGCGTTGTACTCTATAATGGGTCTAATGAGGGATGAGTACAATGGGACAATGACCTCCTTTTTTCTGGATGAAAAGTCCTTAGTGATGAAGTGTGCCACACAGAAGGATTTCCTGACTGTTGTGGCGATGTGGTTATCGAAGGTGAGACCACTGTCCACCTGTGTCCCTAAAGTCTCTCATCACACTTTCGGTGTTTAGTGTACTGCCACCTATGTGGTAATTCATGGGTACATGTTTTTTTCTCCAAAGGGGATAACTATACTTGGCATTAAGCTTGAGCCCATGGCTCTAGCACCAAGCATCTGTTTCTGTAAGGCCCTTTTGTAGAATATCCACATCATTTGAGGATTCAATAATGGCTCCCAGTTTGCAGTCATCTGCAAACTTTGTTAGCCAGAGTCCCTCAGTGTTGGCCTGTACTTCAGAGAAGTAGATGTTAAACAAGAGAGGTCCCAGGACTGAACCCTGAGGTACTCCACTTGTCACCTGTCTGGAGCTGGATTTGGAGTCGGCTACTTTTACAGTCTGGGTTCTGTCAGTAAGCCAGTTGGCAACCCATCGAGTGACATAGGGATTTATGCCCAGCTTAGTAAGTTTATATATGATTCCAGAGTGAGGGATGGTGTCAACGGCCTAAGTGAGGTCCAGATAGGCTGTGTGGACCTCCTTACCCTCGTCCACAGCTCTGGAGATTGATTTAAATAAGTCAGTCAGGTTCAGGAGACAAGATCGGCCCTTCACAAACCCAAACTGGGCGGGGTCCAGTGTTTGAAGGTTGCCAATGTCTTTCGTTATAAGTTCCATGATAAAGCATTCCATGCACTTCCAGATCAGGCTCGCCAGACTGATGGGACGGTAGTTCCCAGGATCCAAGTTGGATCCCCCTTTGTGGAGTGGGATAACTGTAGCTGTGCGCCACTCAGTGGGCATGAAGCCTGAGGTGAGGCTGTGATTAAACATGACACTTAGGTGCCAGTTCATTTTGTAGTTCATGTAGTACACAGCCCGGGATGTCATCTGGTCCCATGGATGCTGTATTCTTAGCTTTGGAGAGTGCGGTTTCTACCTGTGTGGCCATGATTACCGGAATTTGGCAATCTTTTGGTATTGAAATGGGCCCTTTAGGGGGTGAAGTTGGCACTAAATCGATCTGCCAGGATATTGGCAATATCCTTGGGATCAGTATATTGAATGCCATTCTGTTGTAGCTCAGAGCAGATCTGAGCATTGCCACTTAGATTCTTGACATAACTACAGAATGTCTTGCGGTTGTCTTTGGAATCTTTAGCAATTTTATTTTAGTAACTTGCTTTGGAGGATTTTATGAGGGATCTCAGCTTCTTACTGAGGCTGGCAAGGGAGTTTTATGCATCCTGGGATTTTCCTCTTTTCTGCAACAGTTTCTTCCTTCTGTTGTATAGTTTGTTTATGGCAGGGACCACCAGATTGGCTTCCTTTTTTTGGAGGAGAGCATCTTGGTTCTATATGGGATGGCATGATTCATGCACGAGTGGATGTGGTCGTACAGTGCCTTAGTGTAGGATTCAGCAGTTGGACTTTCAGCTCCCGTCTGCATGGGTGTCATGACGTTTGTCACTTCTGACTTGAGTAGCATGAAGTTGGCTTTGGAGAAGTTTTTTACAGAGGTTTCCTTACTGGGGGGTGGGGGTGGGATGTGGATGTCAAGGGTGATTAGCTTATGGTCAGACCTGACCAATGAGGGGGTGTGACCACTGGTGTGGAGCATCTATCTCCCATGTTGGTAATGACCAGGTCTAGGATTATTGGATATTGGAGCCCCTGGTGGGACAATGGATGAGTGTGTGTGTGTGTGTGTGTGTGTGTGTGTGTGTCTTCTGTGGAAGGTTGGGTGTCGGGCTGGCAACTCAGCACTGTAAAACTCCACTGCCAATCCATGAGTGGACAGGTGATCTGTTGTGGCGACCCCTAACCGGGAAAAGCCGAAAGAAGAAGAACTGTAAACAATTTAATGTTTCAATTTTAATTTAATGCTTAAAGCTCTTGATTAATTTCTTGGAAAAACATTGCTTCAGTTCATTTACTCTTAACTTAAGTAACAAACTTCTCAGTGGTGCCTTTTTGCTTCATAATTTTGACAGCTTGAGAAAAAGGGTAATGAATTATAATTAACAAATAATGACCTGTGTTACAGTTACATACCTCTTATATTGTTAATCCATGGATACTTATTTTATCAATTTTCTAGGTCAGTGGTACTAATATTTAAAAGGGTCCTTGAAACTGAGTCCTTTGCCCCTGACTGTAGTGCTGAGAGACTGACAGCTGCAGTTAATGCAGGAGTAACTATTACCAAAACTTTCCAGTGCAAAATGTGTACTTCCACTGTTACTGCAACATGGTACTAAGTGGTTTATGACTCTTCCTTCTGTCGTATATGTAATGCATTACATGTGTAATATGTTACTAATGTAGTTTGCTTTCAGTTACCACTTCTTATACAAGAGTCTCGGACTAACTAGAGTTGGAGGGGGTGAGGCCCATCACTTCCATCTAATACTTCCCCAACCTCAGGGAAGTACTTCCTATATACTTCATTAAATAGCACTAGTACTGTTAAATTCTTTCACCCATTTCCTGTTGTTTTTACAAAGTTAACTGCTATTACAAATGCAAATGTTACAATAGCACAAGGCAAGTATCCAAACCTTTGCTGCTAGATACTCCAATGCTTAATATTCATCCTTGGAATTAAGATCTGCCTATCCCAAAACATTAGAAAAATAATTCATAATATGGAACACAAAGTGATGAATTTCATACACGTTAATGTAAGTATCATTAAAAATAAGCAAAACCAAAAAATAAGTGGTTAAGGTAAACTGTGCTTCCAAAATCCAGTCAAATAGCATAAAAACACTGGACGCAACAGACCAAGGCTGCGAAATAAAAGAATACAAAAATTTATTTCCACAATAAACAAATGGTGAGCACTTTTGTGGACCAAGCCACTTCATCAGACAATGATCATAACTTAAAAGCTCCTTTTATACCAGTTCATGACAATTAAGGAAGTGCAAAAATCTCCACCTACATTTAAAGCAACAGAGCAAACAGCCATAAAAATTGCAATAGCATGATACAAACACAGTATCATGTAAAAAAAATATAACAAATAAATATTATTACAACAACCAAAGTGAGTTCCTATACAAATAAATTTATTTATTTTATTTATTTATTTTACATTTGTTGACTGGGCTAGTCCAACTGGATATATGTCCATTTTCAGTGGAGGCCTGGGGAGAAAAGCTCCACAAGTTAAACAACAAATACATAAGGACAATGATATTTACAAAGACCTTAGAACTATTAATTAGTAAGTCACACAAAAAAATGTAAAAAAATGAAATATGTAGTGAATGTACATTATAAGCAGTACATGAACACACTCATTCTAAAAAATTACACACGAGGTCTAAAAAAAGTCGACTGGTCTAGTTGATAACGACAGACACTATATACATAGGTACATGCCCTAAATAAGATAAGTAATGAGAATCATGTTATAATGGGAAGGGTTAGTTGTTTAATCTGGGTTAGCACAGGGGCATAGCCAGTGTGATCTGAGGTAGGGTTTAAGTTTAAATAGGTTAGCTGAGGAAAATTAAAAATATAATCATTTAAGCAAATCCCTTCCTAATAAAATGGGCTTAATGTTAATCTTGTCATTAAGTCCCTTCCCCATACTGGCCTTGAGTCTTACAATCCATTCCAGTTCTTTTGTTTCCACTTTTAATTTTAGGTCTCCCTCTCAGACCACATGTCAATCACGATGAAGACAAATTTATGTGCAACTCCATGAGCTTTGACATGACTCGCTAGAGCATTGGTTTCTGCTTCCCTCCCTATATCATACAGATGTTCACGCATCCAATCCCTCAGCCTTCTGGTTGTCATTCCAACATAAAATGACATACAGATCAAAGAATGGGCCAAATATACAATATTACTGCTATTGCAGTTGGCTGATAGTCTAAACCTAAAAGTTCTACCTGTATCTGGGTGTTTGATCTCCCCCACTATCATCTATATAAGTACAATAATTACAACCATTACAGGGTAGGGTGGCACCTCGACCCATATCACCAACCTGTACATTCTCCTGTTGTAACCTGGGTCCACATAAAATTTTTTTCAAATTCTTCTTGTTCCTGAAAGTGTACCTCAGGGTCTCACCCACTAGCTCCTTTACAGCATCATCACTGCATAAGATGTTCCAGTTCCTGCATATCTTGTAATTTTCTGGTATTACTAGAGTAGGTGACCAACATTCTCATACGCCCCCTGTGGCGACCTACTGTTTGAGATGGCTGTACATTATCAGAGAAATAAGGCCTCCCCTCAGTGTCCCTACAGTCCATTACTTCTCTCAGAGTGCCCTGTAGTTCTCTGTCAGTGTATCCCCTGTGTAGAAACCTTGTTCTTAACTCAGCCAATTCACCTTCAAACTTATCATGGCTTGCCATTAGCCTCAAAGTTCTCAGACCTTGGCCCCTGACAATATTTTTAAATATATGTTGGGGGTGCATACCTATGTAGGTAGCTACTTCTATAGCATTCCTTCCTGTGAATCTCAGTCTTAAAACCCCCATCATTCCTCTGTATCACCTTAACATCCAGAAAATCAATTGAGTTAAAAGAACTCTTCATAGTAAACCTTAGGAAGTTGGTACACTCATTCAAATACAAAAAGAAAGGGTCAAACATAGACACATCCCCCTCCCATAAAAGGAAGAGGTCATCTACTAACCTCCTACAGAATTTCAGGCGTTTACCATGCTCACTCAAAAGATGTTGCTTTTCCCAGGAAGCCATGATAATATTGGCATAGCCATTGGCACAGGACGTGCCCATGGCTACACCATCTAGTTGTGTGTAAAGCTTATCTTCAAATATAAATAAATTGTTCTCTAGAATAAGCTCCATGAGTACAGACAGAAAATCCACACTCGGTCTGTCATACAAGCCATCATCTAATAAATACTTCCTGAAAAATTCATTCCCCACCTGGTTGGGGATAACGGTAAACAAAGATTGCACATCCAAAGTAATTAGCAATAGTTTACCTACATTTTCATATGTACTAACAAATGAATACAAATCCCTCAGAAAATGCTCTGTGTCTGATAAAATGACATGATTCTTCCTGAGTATGGGTTTCAAATGTCTCTCTACATAAATTGAAAGGGTTTCGGTGGACCAACCCCTCCCTGAGACAATAGGTCTCATTGGTGGTTTCAGGGGATCCTTGTGGATTTTGGGGAGACCCTGTATTATTGGTATTACAGGATATTTTACTATTAAACAGTTAAATCAAAATCAATAATATGACATGCCAGACATTCACACAGTGCATTATATATAACGTCACTACATCTCTGCATTTGTTGCAAACTCATTTTAGAATAAAATTTGTTATCATCTAACATATTGAACATGGAATCCCTATAAAAGGAATAATCCATCACCACCAGCGAGCCACCTTTGTCCACTGGTCTCATGGAGATGGTAGCATCATTAAGTAAACAATCTAGGGCTATCCTTTCCTCTTTGTTCAAATTATTAAAATATTTATCATGAACATTTCAATCATACAGACTGTAGATTTCTTTAATACACACTCTTTCGAAGGTGTCTAACACTACATCTGCCCCAATAGGGGTAGTACCAACATCACCAAATTGCTATTTCAACATAATACTTTGAGTAAAGGCTTTTGGTTCTAAAATGTTATCCATAACTGTCATTTTATGTACAGGAATGAATGACATACCTTTATTTAACAATTTACTTTCAGACTCATTCAATGTCCTTCTTGAAATATTTCAATTCAGTGTCCACTTCCTTGTTGCCACATTTTCTTTAAAGTTAGAGGTTGCTGCTCCACCTCCTTGGACGCTTTTCTTTTCATGCGGCCTCTGCTTGGCAGCCAGTCGTGAAAAGGAGCTTGGCGTTTTGGGTATGGCGTAGTAAGAGTTAGGGATAAAGGACCCCATAGCATATCTGCAACAATGGGTACATGTACTGACCCCACTGTATTTGCTGCACGCTCCACGGAAGATCACAGAGCTGCCAGCCCCTTTCTCCGCTTGGACCCTCAAATTAGAGAGGGTTGAGATAACACGCAAATCATCTTCCACATGTGTAAAGGCCATACTCCTGGTAGTGTCTTCCCCCGAGACTCGCGTAATTACATCAGACATCAAAGTCGTAGACTCCACCTCTTTCAGCATTGATTTATTGTCACTTACCTTGGTGGTAATCACCTCTTGAACTGGCCCCAGCTACACTGGAAGAAGTAGTAGTAGACTGCTGGGAAGTCCTGATGTTAGATTGTTGACCAGTGCGATCCCTGGGCCAAGCGAAGACCCGCCCACTGGCAAATTCTTCCTTGTCTCTCAAGATCTTTTTTCTTTTACAGCCAAAAGTTGCCGTTCATATGTGCCAACAGTCTCAATAAGATTATCCAATTTAATGTCCAAGACAGAGCTCGTAATCTTCCCATACATCTCATCCTGTATATTATAAATTGTTTCAGATAACTAGGCCTCTTCAAGCTTAAAAAAATCAATCAGCAGCTGCATGTACTTGCGGCTAGTTTCTATATTGATACATTTCCATTTCAAAAGCAAATCTTGGTATGCATTACTATAAGTGGGCATGTTGTGTACTCGCAGCCCACGAGGAATGATATTTAAATGTAAACAGGCTTCAAAATAGAGTCTCTGTGTATGCAGCCGCGTAAGCTTGCGAAGATCATTTTCTAATTTAAAAAGTTCTTTCTTAAGGGCTGTATGATCATACTCACTATCAGACTCCAATGGAGGTGAATTATCAGCCAACTCTTGACATAGCAGTGGGTTCTCTCTAACCTCAACAAATCTCTGCAGGCGTCTCATATCCTGCATACTTCCTCCTTCAAATGCTGGAACTTGCTCAAGGCCTTCCACTGGCAAACAGCCTTCAGTCCATACACCAGTTATAACAAAATACAATGAGCAAAACCAAAAAAATAAGTGGTTAAGGTAAACTGTGCTTCCAAAATCCAGTCAAATAGCATAAAAACACGGTCAGCAACAGACCAAAAATAATTCATAATATGGAACACAAAGTGATGAATTTCACACACATTAATGTAGGTATCATTAAAAATAAAGTTGTTCCACACAAAGCATGTTTGGAAGTTTATTCATCTGACACAGTAGAAATAGTAGCCGCTTGGCTCAAACCTTTTGATAATATTCCTTATGAAACTGAGGCCAAACATGTATGCCTTTAGAGCTAAAGGCAGAGTATAAAAAGAGGCAGTGGAATCAATTTCCTCTTGACAAAAGCATTGATATCTTAGTGATGACTGCTTCTCCTCACCTTTCTAGTCACTCAACCACCACAACACAGCACAAATCACAAGAAACGTAGCTCACCTAAACAGTGCGCCCCTCAACCTAAGCCCATAAGGCAAAACAGCTTGCCCAATACACTAATCATAGGTGACTCGATAGTGAGGCACACTGATGTCCCACTCACTAGGATGAAGAAGGAGAAGGTTAACAGTCAGCTGCCTGTCGGGTGCCAGTATCTGACACACAACACACGCACTCAGGTCACTCCACAACTACAAGTATGACTCTGTCATTGTCCATGAGGGTGTGAATGACCTGAGATGCACCTCCCTGGATTACATGAAAAGAGACATGGAGGAGCTCTCCGATTACGTATCTCAGGCAGGTATGCCCCTAGAAAAACACACCAAACAGCCAGTATATCGCAGCAAAAGTCTCCTTTATCTCCACAAGACCTGGTACCTCGGCATCTCGCCTTCAATGGGTCACAGTTCATTAAAAAACAGTAACAGTCTTTATATACAGATCAAGTGCATCAATTATTCTATTAATTATACAATTAAATTCAAAAAAATGGAGGGAAAAAACCCATTTAAAAAAACATATTATTATTTTTTAAATACATGTTTTATAACAGGATATCCCAATGTTTTTTCTGCAAAATTACTCAAATTTATCATAAAACTTTATATATATGTATATATGTATATATAATAATATATATTTTTTAATTAATTTATAATATGTTCCATAATATAATTTCCTACATATTGTGAATTGTAGGATAAATATTATAATCATATTTAATAAATTCAATGATAAATTAATTCGTCAGATACCTAATTCTAAGTTTAAACCAAAAGGCCTTAATGTGTTAAACTTCAAAATCATCCTAGTTTCAAGTTCTAATAGTTTGTCACAAATGTTGTCACCCTTAGTGCAGTGAGGCTTGCCTAATATACTAAATTTTAAGCAGTCTGTTTTTCCCTCATGTATCTCAAAGAATGCCCCTAGCCCTGAGCAGCATCCTACTGCTGCCCAGAATGATACCGCAGTACAAGCAGAAAATGATTGACTTCAACAACTGGCTAAGTTTCTGGTGTCATTATAACGGGATCCAGTATCTGTCTACCTGGGATGACATGATTGACAGACCTCGATGCTTTGCCAGAGATGGCATGCATCGTTCACCCATAGGTTTCTGTTTAGTGGCTAAGGCTCTTGCCACCCCTATAGTGCCTTTTTTAGGCAGTGTTCCAAAGACCAAATTACCACTGTAACAGCTATAAATAAATGCAATCTGGGGGTCATGCTGCTCAACCCTAGAAGTCAAAATCTCAAGAGACACTCACTCGATGCACTTCTCAAAATGGAGAACACCGACATTTGTAATGTAATGAAGACCTGGTTTAAAGCAGTAGAAAGCACCCCTGTGCTACCAGGCTATAACTCATTCCACACCTTTCGGCCCCAGAACATGCACCAAAGCTACAAAGGTGGTGGCGTCTCCATAAAGGCTATGCAAATGTCCAGACTAGTAGCCCAGCATAACGCATTAGAGATGCTTCAGGTACAACCAACAATGGGTTAAAATGGCGATTCAGGTCATAGCCTGCTATAGGTCCCCAACCATGTCCCAAGACACTCACTCCATGTTCCTAAGTACCCTGGAAACTATTAAGGTCCAACTCAACACTCTCATACTGGGAGACTTCAACTACCCCTCCATCAACTGGGAAAACTACTCATGCACCAATACATTTGCCCATTGCTTCCTGGAACTCATTAATTCCAATGCACTGGACCAGCTCATAGAGGAAGCAACATCCTTCACCTGGTTATTACTAACATGGGCAACCGTTGCTCAACAGTAATAGTCAATTTCTCCCTGGTTAGATCCGACCACAAACGAATTACCATGGAAATCCACATCTCACCCACACCACCAGCAAAGGTAACCACCATGAAAAACTTCTTCAAAGCTGACTCTGGGCTCCTAAAAACAGAGGTGCTGAACTTCATGACACCCATGCAAATGGAAAATAGGTGCATGACCGATGAATCATACACCAATGCACTGTACGAACACGTACACAACTGCATGGATCTCACCATACCCAATAGAACCAAGACACTCTCCTCCAAAAAAAAGAAGCCAATCTGGTGGTCCTATGCCATTAACAAACTCTACAACAGAAGGAAGAAACTGTTGCAGAAAATGGTGAAGTCCCAAGACTGGAAAATCTCCCTTATTAGCCTCAACAAAAAGTTGAGATCTGTCATCAAAACCTCTAGCTTTGAAGGCAGAATTGCGGCAGACACTAAAAACAACCACAAAGCCTTCTATAGTTATATCAAGAATCTCCACGGCAATACCCAGAATTGCTCTGAGTTACTGCACAATGGTACCTCCTATACTGAGACAACATACTGGCCGACAGATTCAGTGCCAACTTTACCCCTCTCTCCCCCCAAAGGACCAATCACAATACCAGAAGAATGCCAAGCGCCCAGCATTACTGCAGCACGGGTTAAAGCTGCATTGTCCAAGGCCAAAAATACAGCTTCCATGGGACCCGACAATATCCCTGGCTGTGTTCTACATGAACTGCAAAGTGAACTGGCACCAGACCTGTGTGCCCTGTTTAATCACAGTCTCACCTTAGGCTTTGTCCCTACAGAATGGCGCACTGCTACAGTCATCCCTCTCCATAAAGGGGGATCGACTACAGACCCTGGGAATTATTGCCCCATTAGCCTGGCAAGTCTGATATGTAAAGTTATGGAGCGCATCATCATGGACCTAATTAACAACGATAGGGAATCTCCAAACTCTGGAGCCCATGCAATTTGGTTTTGTGAAGGGTAGATCATGCCTGCTCAACCTGGTTGACTTCTTTGAGTCAGTCACCAGAGCTGTGGATAAGGGCAAGGCAGTTCATGCAGCCTGCTTCGATCTGGCCAAAGCCTCTGATACCATTCCCCACTCAGGAATTACTGATAGACTCACCAAACTAGGCATCAACCCCTATATCACTAGGTGGGTTGCAAATTGGCTCACAGAGAGAACCCACAGTGTGAAAGTAGCAGACTCCAAGTCAGACTGCTGACCAGTCATGAGTGGAGTCCCACAGGAATCGTTCCTGGGTCCCCTCCTGTTTGGCATCTACTTCTTAGAAGTCCAGGTCAACACGGAAGTACTCTGACTGCCCAAGTTTACCGATGATTGCAAGCTGGGAGCCATTATAAACTCCCCAAGTGATGTAGGCATCCTACAGAAAGGCCTCAATAAGACCAATGACTGGTGTCGAAACCATGGCCTTAAGCTTAATGCCAAAAAATGCATCTTCATTCCCTTTGGGAAATACTCAGTTCCCACTAATTACCACATTGATGGTAGCCCACTGAACACTGAAGGTGTTACAAGAGATCTGGGGACACAGGTTGACAGCAACCCATCCTTCAACCACGACATTGCCATTGTGGTCATAAAGTCCTTCTATGTGGCACATCTCATTACCAAGGGTTTTGCATCCAGGAAGAAAGAGGTCATTATCTTTCTATTTACTCTTCCCTCATTAGACCAGTCATTGAGTATAATGCCTCATTTGGCATGTACCTCACTAAACACCTGCAACAGCTGGAAAGGCCACAAAAGTACCTCACGAAGAGGATCCTAGGCCTTAAACACATGCCCTACATACACAGACTCAAAAAACTCCAGCTTTTCTCCATCTCATATCATCTATTAAGAGGTGATCTCTGCTTGACTTACAAAGCCATGTCTGACCCAGCCCTGTTAGAAATGTTACATCTAAAGAAATCCCAATCCTTCCACACTACACGCTCCAGGGACCTCAACCTCATTACCATAATCAACAGAACATGCTGGAGGGACAAGTCCATAACCCAGAGAATGCTCATGCTCTGGAAAAGACTTCCCATACATGTCAAGCAGAACACCTCACTGGCCCTTTTCAAGAGAAATCTTGAGTGGATGGGAAACGGTTCACCCCGGGGATCACTCCAGTGGCTCTACTTGATAGAGGCACTGGGCACTAATGGCGGCATGATGCCAGGGCACTTCTATGGGCTAGGCTTGTAAAGGCTCCAGGGCCGTTGGCTTAGTACACACCTATGAACCTATGAAGAACCAGACGATTTACTAAGTGAAAGTACAATATCAGTATGTAGTAAGGTTATAGCTGTCTGTTCTCACTAAACTGGTTAATGTTAAGAACCACATAAATACTCTCTTACCTCATTTACATACAGAACATATAGTTGTGAATCATTTCAACAAATGCCAGTGGTCAGTTCTGAACATCAGCAAAAATTATACACTTAACAAAACAATATAGTTGTAAGAATAAAGTCCATCTTCGGTGACCTTTACGACTGATACTACAAGCATTAAGATTCCTGAATAGATGAAACATCCCCAGGCTGCCTGGTACCCCCTTTTCTTCCCATCATTCAACATATTTCTCACTCTTCAGTTCTTCTCTGCCAGAACTGTTTGATTGTTTATAACTTTGTAGATGGCCTCATCAAAAACAACCATTTTAGTCATGAATTAGGTCATTAAAAAAATGTACAGACTGCATAGAAAAAAAACCAGTATACGAAAAACAGAAAAAGTGTCACTATACAGAGCTTTTAAAATACACAATCCATGAAAGCAGCATGGAAAAAACTGTTATAAACAGATTAGTGTGCAAGTATAAAAAGAAGTCTCTTCATATCAAACACTTAGCAGACAAGTTCTCTAAGCAAGCTAGTCTCTCTATCTTTTATGGCCAGCAGAAATTGCAAAGTACTCTATGGATGACCTTCCCAATGCTCCCAAACATCATTCAGATCCACTTCCCTAGCTATGCACCTCAGCATTCTGTTGCTTTCGCAGTCTTTCATATATATTCATTTGTTATTTATTAGGTTGGTCAGTAGCAGCAGTACAGCTGTATGTGTCAATAACATGAATTTCTCTGGTGACTGCTGTACTACTCATTCTTAGAAGCTCCTCACATTGATCATTCCTAATATACACACAGGTGTGTGTGTGTGTGTGTGTGTGTGTGTCTATATATATATATATATATATATATATATATATATATATATATGTTTGTGTGAGTGAAAGCACACTCATTCTGGGCGGAATAAATACACACAGACATGCTTTTTTTAAATGTGCTGCATGGGTAAGCCCACTAAACACAGGTACCTCAGTTTAGGGGCAATTCTGGTATGTTGATATAGTTGTAAGAATAAAGTCCATCTTCGGTGACCTTTAAGGCTGATACTACAAGCATTAAGATTCCTGAATAGATGACTCGTCTCCTCCTCCGAACAGGTTCAAATATATGTGAGAGATGCAACTATTTAGCCCAACTGGAGGCTGAGCTCTCTCATCTCAAAACTGGTGTAACCAGTCAGGAGGAGAAGGTAACCTCACACAACACAATTCCAGTATCACATAGTCCCACCACATCACCAAACCAAACACATAAATACACAAAAACATACTTGGAGGCTCTAAATAAAAATCTACCTAAGCAACAGAGACTTCCAAAGCAGACATCCAAGCAAACGCTACCTCAAAACAAAACACGCACAACACATAACCCACAAAGTCAGTGTGCCAAGCAGCCACAGCCCTTAAGGCTGAATAACACACCCGATACTCTTGTAATAGGTGACTCTATTGTCAGACACACTGACGTCCCGCTCACCAGGCTGAATAAAGAGAAGGTCACGGTGAGCTGCCTGTCGGGTGCTAGGATCCGCCACAACGCAAGCACTCAGGTCACTCCAAAGCAAATACAAATATGACTCAGTCATTGTACATGCTGGTGTGAATGACCTGAGACGTACCTCCCTGGACTACATGAAAAGAGACATATAGGAGTTCTCTGATCATGTAGCCCAGGCTGGTATGACCCTGACCTTGAGCAGCATCTTACCCTCACCTAGAAAGATGCCACAGTACAAAGACAAAATGATCGATTTTAACAATTGGCTAAAATTTTGGTGTCATTCAAAGGGGATCCAGTGTCTGCCAGCCTGGGATGACATGCTCGACAAGCCACGTTGCTTCGCTAGGGACAGCTTGCACCTGTCACCACTGGGCTTTCGGATATTGGCAAAGGCTCTTGCCACCCCATAGTGCCTTTTTAGGCAAGACTAAAAAGTCAAACCCACCTCCATAGACAGCACAAGGAACAAGAAACTAAGGGTAATGCTGCTAAACGCCAGAAGTCTTAACCTCAAGATGCACGCACTCGAAGCTCTCCTCAGTATGGAGAACATCGATATCTGTGCAGTGACAGAAACCTGGTTCAAGGCTCCAGAGAGCACCCCAGCACTACCAGGCTATACCTCATATCATGCTTTTCGCCCCAAAACCTGGACCGAACCACAAAAGGAGGGAGTTTCCATATTTATCAAGGATATCCACACCTCCAGGTTAGTGGCATTGCACAAGTATCGGAGACCATCCATGTGCAACTAACAGTGGGCAAGACTGCTTTTCAGTTTATAGCATCCTACAGACCACCCTCTCAAAGTCAGGAATCCCACTCGGCTTTCCTGAAAACATTGGAGAACATGAAGATCTCTCCAAACACCATTATATTGGGCGACTTCAACTACCCAAACATTGACTGGGAGCACTACTCAAGCCCCAGCACCTTAGCCCAAAGGTTCCTGGAAATTATAAACTCAAATGCTATGGAACAACTAGTCACCACTCCCACAAGAGGGGACAACATACTAGACCTGATCATTACCAACATGGGGACTCTATGCTCCACACCAGAAGTATATCCCTCATTGGTAAGATCAGACCATAAATTAATTTCACTGGATGTCCACATCCCGACCCCACCCCAGCCCAGAAAACCACAGTGAAAAACTTCTCAAAAGCAAACTTCTCACTTCTCAAAACCGGTGGAATCCTTCAAGGCCCCAGGGCCAGTGGAAACTACGCCCAAACTGCAGAATCCTATATAAACGCATTCTACGGACATCTCCAGGAATGCATGGATCATGCTATCCCAAACAAAACCAAGACCCAATCATCCAAAGGCAGGCGTCCAGTCTGGTGGACCCTGCCATAAATAAACTGTACAACAAAGGAGGAAGCTACTACATGATAGAGCAAAATCCCTAATAGGGAAGGCATCTCTGATCAGTACTAGCAAAAAATTACGATCCCTCATAAAATCCTCCAAGGCCAGCTTCGAGAGAAAAATTGCACAGGACACCAAAGACAATCATAAGGCTTTTTTCAGTTATGTTAGAAACCTGGGATGCAACTCCCAGACTTGTTCTGAGTTGATTCTAAACGACAAAAAATACACTGAACCCACAGATATCGCCAATATCCTGGCAGACAGGTTCAGTGCAAACTTCTCCACCCCCTCCCCCCCAAAAGAGGAAGTATCTATCCCGGCAGAGGGCTGCCTCCCAAAAATCTCTGATGCTCAGGTGAAGGCTGCCCTCTCCAAAGCAAAAAACACTGCTTCCATGGGATCAGATGGCGTCCCAGGCTGCATCCTACATGGACTCCAAGAGGAACTAATCCCTCAAATAAAACAGCTATACAATCTCAGCCTCACTACAGGATATGTGCCCACAGAATGGCGTACAGCAACAGTGGTCCCACTCCATCATAACTAAGCTATCCAGCTTAAATATAAACCCCTATGTTACAAGATGGGTCGCAAACTGGCTCAAAGACAGAACCCACAGAGTGAGAGTTGCTGGAGCCATGTCCGACTCGAAACCGGTCACAAGTGGCATCCCACAGGGTTCTGTCCTGGGACCACTCTTGTTCGGTATATACTTTTCCGAGGTACAGGCAAACATGGGAGGACTATGGCTCACCAAGTTCGCAGACGACTGCAAACTGGGCGCCATAATCAACTCTCCAGCTGACACAAACATCCTTCAAAAAGGTCTCACAGAGACAGATAACTGGTGCCAGTGCCATAGTTTAAAGCTAAATGCCAAAAAATGTATAGTCATACCCTTTGGCAAAAACAATGTTCCCACAAATTACCTTATAGGTGGAAACCCATTAAGTACAGAGAAAGTTATTAGGGACCTGGGGACCCAAGTTGATAGCAATCTCTCCTTTGAAAACCACATTGCCAAAGTGGTTAGAAAGATCTTCTACATAGCCCACCTCATCACGAAGGGTTTCACATCTAGATCAAGAGAGGTAATCGTGCCCCTTTATTCATCCCTCATCAGGCCCATCATAGAATACAATGCCCCTTTTGGGATGTACCTTACCCGACACCTGCAGCAATTAGAAAGACCCCACAAGTATCTCACCAAGAGGATCAAAGGTCTCAAACAGATGCCATATGCTGCTCGGTTAAAAAAAACTCCAGCTCTACTCAGTTGCATACCGCCTACTTCGAGGCGATCTATGCCTGACATACAAAGCTATGTCAAATCCAGAATTAATGGACATGCTCCACCTCAGTAAATCTAAATCCCTTAGAGCCACACGCTCGAGTGACTTGAACCTCAGCACAGAAATAAATAGAACTTGCTGGAGGGACAGGTTCATGACCCAGAGGTTCCCTTCGCTCTGGAATAGAATTCCAGTTCATGTGAGGCAGAGCACCTCACTGAATCTCTTCAAGAAGAATCTCGATAGTTGGATGGGGGATCGTTGGTTTGTCCCAGGGATTACTCCTGTGTCACTATTAGACAGAGGCTCAGTAAACTAAACCTTAAAAAGGGCACAGTATACTCAAATCAAGGGGTGACGTAAGCCATACAGAATCGGGCTAGGCTTATAATTGCCCCAGGGCAGATAGCCTAGTATGAACCTATGAACCTATGTTGTCTCACTAAGCAACTTGCCTGGATTCACAGGCAGACGGAAACTGATGGAATACATGAGACTACAAGATAAAGCTTGAAAGCAGCTCGTAGCTTTAATCTTCTGCACTAAACTGGGAATGCATGCATAAAACTTAATTCAGACTTTTTTACTGTCACTACCACTGGTGAATAGAATATTATATGTTTATTTTGTGGGATATTTTAAATACTCTAACAATCAGTGTATCATACTTAAAAATAATATATACATCGCCTCATCTGATCTAGGTTTGCTCCTGGGTTAAAATAAGCTACACATTCCTAGTCTCACAGTTCTACATCCACAACTACAGCATACTGCAAAATAAAAAGTTATGTCTTACCATAACTTGGCATCTGTGTTATCTTCCTTTTCATAGGTTCATAGGTAGGTACTAGGCTATTGACCCTAGAGCCTATATAAGCCTAGCCAAATTATTTTCCTGTGCCCCTGTCGAGCAGAGCCACAGAAGTGATCCCTGGGGTGAATTTCCTATTTCTCATCCAATCATCAAGATTTTTCTTGAAGAGTGCTAATGAGGAGCTCTGTTTGACATAGATAGGTAGTCTGTTCCAGAGTATGGGAAGTCTCTGGGACAGGAATCTATCCCTCCAGCATGTTCTGATTATTGTGGTGACAAGGTTTAGGTCCCTAGAGTGTGTAGCTTGGAGGGATTGGGATTTCTTTATGTGGAGCATGTCCAACAGCTCTGGGCTTGACATAGCTTTGTATGTTAGGCAGAGATTGCCTCTGAGTAGGCGATATGCGACGGAGTAAAGCTGGAGTTTTTTGAGACGGACTGCGTAGGGCATATGTTTGAGGCCAGTAATTCTCTTTGTGAGGTATTTCTGTGGCCTTTCCAGTTGTTGTACATGTCTTGTGAGGAACACACCAAAAGGGGCGTTGTACTCTATAATGGGTCTAATGAGTGATGAGTAGTGGGGAATAATGACCTCTTTTTTTTATGGATGAGAAACCTTTTGTGATGAGGTCAGCCATGTAGAAGGATTTCCTGACCACTGTGGCGATGTAATTATCAAAGGAGAGACTACTGTCCACCTGTGTCCCAAGGTCTCATCATATTTTTGGTGTTAAGTAGACTACCAGCTATGTGGTAGTTCATGGGTACAGAGTATTTACCAAAGGGGATGACAATACACTTTTTGGCATTGAGCTTCAGGCCATTGCTTTGACACCAGGTATCTGTCTCAGTGAGGCCCTTTTGCAGTATGTCCACATCGTTAGGAGTTTCGATTATGGCTCCTAGTTTGCAGTGATCTGCAAACTTTGTTAGCCAAAGACCTTCTGTGTTAGCCTGTACTTCAGAGAAGTAGATACCAAACAGGAGAGGACCCAGGACTGAACCCTGTGGGACTCCCCTTGTCACTGGTCTGCAGTCGGATTTGGAATCCGCTACTTTCACAGTGTGGGTTCTGTCCGTGAGCCAGTTAGCAACCCATCTTGTGACATAGGGATTTATACCTAGTTTAGTGAGCTTATCTATAATTCCAGAGTGGGGGATGCTGTCGAAAGCCTTGGCGAGATCTAGATAAGCTGTGTGAACCACTTTACCCTCGTCTATGGCTTTGGTGACTGCTTCAAAGAAGTCAATCAGGTTTAGGAGACATGATCTGCCTTTTACAAATCCGAACTGGGTAGGGTCCAGAGTTTGGAGATTACCAATGTCTTTGTTTATGAGTTCCATGATGATACATTCCATGGCCTTGCAGACCAGTCTCGTGAGGCTAATGGGGCGGTAGTTCCCGGGGTCCGTCGTGGCTCCCCCTTTTGTCGAGTGGGATAACCATCGTAGTGCGCCATTCAGTGGGCACAAAGCCTGAGGTGAGGCTATGACTGAACATGGTACTGAGGCAGGGTGCCAGTTCATTCTGTAGTTCATGTAGAACACAGCCTGGGATATTGTCAGGTCCCATTGATGTTGTGTTCTTGACTTTGGAGAGAGTGTTTTTTACCTGTGCAGCCGTGATTACAGGAACTTTGCATTCTTCCAGTATAGAGATGGGCCTTCTAGGGGGTGACAGGGGGGTAAAGTTAGCACTGAACCTATCTGCCAGGATGTTGGCAATATCAGTTGGTTCTGTATATTTAGTGCCATTGTGCTGTAACTCAGAGCAGATCTGAGTGTTGTCATTGAGATTCTTGACATAGCTATAGAATGATTTGTGGTTGTCTTTAGAATCAGTGGCGATTTTGTTTTCATAACTAACTTTGGAGGATTTTATGAGGGATCTCAGCTTCTTACTGAGGTTGACCAGGGAGTTTCTCCAGTCATGGGATTTTACTCTTTTTATGCAACAGTTTCTTTCTTCTGTTGTAGAGTTTGTTTATGGCAGGGGGCCACCAGATTGGCTTCCTTTTTTTGAGGATAGCATCTTGGTTCTAGTAGGGATAGCACGATCCATGTACTCGTGTAAGTGCTTATAAAGTGCATTTGTGTAAGATTCAGCAGTCGTACCTCTATTGTCTGTCTGCATGGGTGTCATGAAGTTTGCCACTTCTGTCTTAAGAAGTGTGAAGTTGGCTTTGGAGAAGTTTTTTACGATGGTTTCCCTAACTGGGGGTGGGGGCAGGATGTGGATGCCTAGGGTGATTAGTTTGTGGTCGGATCTGACCAACGAGGAATTGACCAAAAAAACACCAAAATAGCTGAAAACAGCCACCACAGACAGGATACACCAAACTATATAGCAACGGAGATAGCAGCACAGACTGAATATATAAAATTTATTGTGATTCTGGTACCTCGGCCTTCGCCTTCAAATGGAATAGTTCAAATCACAAAAACAAGTCTATAAGAACCACCTGAACAGTTCATTAATTGAAATCAATTAACATTGTTTCAAAATTTAAAGCCACATTTGCCAAAATTTTTTTCAAAATTTTTACAAAACACTTCTATCTATATTTATTATATATTAAATATTTATATACTGATAATAAATAGCACAATATTTCCACCACTGCTATTCATATTTCCAAATTCATGCCATTAGGATAGAGAGTATTGAAATTAATAATATATTTAGATTCCATATTTAATAACCTCCTCTGAAAACTATGGTTTGTCCCCCCCCACCCCATAGGGTTTGGCTATAACACTAAAAAATTAAATCTCTCTCTGAACCACCATGTTCTTTGTGAAAATGACTAGCCACAGGACTATCAAGCCTTACATTTCTAATATCTCCTACATGTTCTAATATTCTTAATTTTACCTTATGCTTGGTTTGTCATTTTGCGGCTTTAAATTTTGAAACAATGTTAATTGATTTCAATTAATGAATTGTTCAGGTGGTTCTTATAGACTTGTTTTTGTGAATGTGAACTATTCCATTTGAAGGCGAAGGCCGAGGTACCAGAATCACAATAAATTTTATATATTCAGTCTGTGCTGCTATCTCCATTGCTATATAGTTTGGTGTCAACGAGGAAATGACCTCTGGTGTGGAACACCGGTTGCCCATGTTGGTAATGACCAGGCCTAGGATATTACTGCTCCTGGTGGGGGTGTGAATAAGTTGATCCAAGGCGTTGTTATTTATGAATTCCTGAAAACATTGAGCAAATGGGTTGGTACATGAGGAGTTTTCCCAGTTAATTGTGGGGTAGTTGAAATCACCCATTATTAGGGTGTTGGGTTGCACCTTAATACTTTCCAGTGCATCTAGAAAAGAGGAATAGAAATCCTGGGGCATGGTGGGGGGTCTGTAGCAAGCTACAACTTGAATTGCAGTCTTGCCCAGAGTTAGTTGCACTTGGATAATCTCGGATGCATTATGCTGTGCAACTAGCATGGAGGTGTGGATATCCTTAATGAATATGGACACGCCTCCACCTTTAGTGCTTCGTTCCGGGTTAGGTGGCCGAAAGGTGTGGTATGAATTATAGCCTGGTAATGCAGGGCTGCTCTCTGGAGCTCTGAACCAGGTCTCTGTCACTGCACAGATGTCGATGTTCTCCATTTTAAGGAGTGCCTTGAGTGAGTGCATTTTCAGGTTTAGACTTCTAGTATTGAATAGCATTACCCTCAGATTATGCTTGCTTGTATTTGTTACGGTATTGAATTTGTCATTTGAACCTTGCCTAAAAAAGGCACTATAGGGGTGGCAAGAGCCTTAGCCATTATCCGGAATCCCAAGGGCGACAGGTGCAGGCCATCTCTGGCAAAGCATCGTGGTCTGTCAATCATGTCATCCCAGGCAGGCAAATATTTGATCCCCTTAGAATGACACCAGAAGCTTAGCCAATTGTTGAAGTCAATCATTTTGTCCTTGTACTGTGGTATCATTCTGGGTGATGTCAGGATGCTACTCAGGTCTCAGAACCAACCCTCGGATCCAGTTCGGCCACTTTCCACAGAATTTGAACTGACTCTCAAGCTCCTCCCTCATACCCACAATGCCCTGCATCCACCCAACTACCACAGATCGAGTTTGCCAAACCCAGTCATGCTGCACTCAAACATCAAAGATCATCAGAAGAGGCTCAGACACAGGACTCAATATTCCTAAGGTCATCCAAGTTCCTCAAAAAGAAAAGCAGAGGGGTGGTTAGGTGGGAAAGTGCGGATGAATGAAGGAAGACAACACAGATGCCAAGTTATGGTAAGACATAACTTTTTAATCTGATGTTGTCACCTTCATTCACCCTCACAATAGGGTCAGAGTACCCAGACACAAGAACTTTGGGTGGTCCTCATGAAAGGATATGCCGGAGCACCATCGAGCCAAAGGAAGCCCTGTTCCTGGAAATAACATCCAACTTGTAATGAGACACAAAGGTGTGATTATTAGACCATGTAGCTGCTGCACAAATGTCATCAATAGAGGTTCTGGTATAGAAGGCTGAGGAAGTAGCCGTAGATCTAGTAGAATGTGCCCTAGGAGGTTTAGATAACTGCAACCCTCTGGAGGAATAAATGAAAGAAATGCAGTCTGAGATCCATTTTGCCAAGGTCATTTTCGATACCGCTAGTTCAAGTCTATTCGAAGTAAAGGCTATAAAAAGCTGATCAGACTTTCTGTATTGCTTGGTCCTGTGTAGATAAAAACAGAGCTGTCTATGATGGTCTAAAAGGTGCAGAACATACTCCCCTTTGTTAGAAAAATTGGAAAAAGAAAACAGTTATATGGACTGATTGATATTGTTTTCTGTAGCTACTTCTGGCAAAAAGGATGGATTAGTGCGCAAGGACACTCCCTCTCAATGGAACAGTATGTAAGGAGGCTTAGAAGATAGAGTCTGAAGCTCAAAATTCCTCTTGGCAGAAGTCACGGTCACCAAGAGAGCTGTTTTCCAGAAAAGAAACTTTATGTCACAAGTAGCCATAGGTTCAAAGGGGCCTTGTGTCAATGCCTGCAGCACCAGAGTAAGGTCCCAAGGAGGAGAAGGATCCCTAATTGTTGGCCTTAATAGGAAAATACCCTTCATGAAAGATTTACATAATCTGAACTTGAACAAGGAACATGTTTGACTTGCTGTGTGAAGATTTGAAATAGCAGCTAACTATAACTTAATAGTGGAAAAGCTAGCACCCTCGTTGAAAAGGGTACTGAGAAACAGTAACATGTCTGAAGCAGGTGTTGAGAATGGGTCAGTGCTCCTGTTGGTAGCCCAAACAACAAATTTATTCCACTTGCTATTGTAAACTTTCTTAATGGAAGGCTTTTGTGATACCAAAAGAATTTTTCAGACTGAGGACCGAAGCCTGGACTATCTAATCAAGGTCAGAAGTGGAAAAACCAAGGGGTCAATTTCAGGCTTCAAAGATTTGGGTGTTCTATCCCTGACAGGTGAGAAAGGAGGTCTTGAACGGGTTCTAGTATCCAAGAAGGCTACTTTAGATGAAACCACAGGAAGGGGATACTCGGAGGCTCTAAATAAAAACCTGCCTAAGCAGCAGAGACCTCCAAAGCAGACACCCAAGCAACCGCTACCCCAAAACAAAACATGTGCAACACATAGCTCACAAAGCCAGTGTTCCGAAAAGTCACAGCCCTTAAGGCTAAACAACACACCTGGATACACTTGTAATAGGTGACTCTATCGTCAGGCACACTGACGTCCCGCTCACCAGGCTGAACAAGGAGAAGGTCACAGTGAGCTGCCTGTCGGCGCTAGGATCCACCACATAACACAAGCACTCAGGTCATTCCAAGGCAAGTACAAATATGACTCAGTCATTGTCCATGCTGGTGTGAATGACCTGAGACGTACCTCCCTGGACTACATGAAAAGAGACATAGAAGAGCTCTCTGAGCATGTAGCCCAGGCCGGTATGACCCTGACCTTGAGTAGCATCTTACCCTCACCAAGAATGATGCCACAATATGAAGACAAGATGATCAATTTCAAGAATTGGCTTAAGTATTGGTGTCATTCAAAGGGGATCCAATGCCTGTCAGCCTGGGATGACATGCTCGCCAAGCCACGATGCTTTGCTAGGGACGGCTTGCACCTATCACCCCTTGGCTTTCGGATATTGGCAAAGGCTCTTGCTACCCCCATAGTGCCTTTTCTAGGCAAGGCTCAAAAGACAAACCCACCTCCACAGGTATCACAAGGGATAAGAAACTAAGACTAATGCTACTCAACACCAGAAGTCTAAACCTCAAGAAGCATGCACTCGAAACTCTCCTTAGCATGGAGAACATTGATATCTGTGCAGTAACAGAAACCTGGTTCAAGGCTCCCGACAGCACCTCAGCACTACCAGGTTATACCTCATACCATGCTTTTTGGCCCCAAAACTTGGACCGAACCACAGAAGGAGGGGGAGTATCAATATTCGTCAAAGATACCCACACCTCCAGGTTAGTGGCACAGCACGAAGCATCAGAGACTATCCATGTGCAACTAACAGTGGGTAAAACTGCCTTCCAGTTTATAGCCTGCTACAGACCACCCTCCCAAACCCAGGAACTCCACTCAGCCTTCCTGACAACACTGGAAAATATGAAGGTCTCTCCAAACACCATTATATTGGGTGACTTCAACTACCCAAACATAGACTGGGAGCATTACTCTAGCTCTAACACCATAGCCCAAAGGTTCCTAGAATTTATAAACTCAAATGCTATGGAACAACTTGTTACCACTCCCACAAGAGGGGAAAACATACTGGACCTGATCATCACCAACATGGGGACTCTATGCTCCAGACCAGAAGTGTATCCCTCACTGGTAAGATCAGACCATAAACCAATCTCACTGGATATTCACATCCCGACCCCACCCCCTGCCCAGAAAACCACAGTCAAAAACTTCTCTAAAGCAAATTTCGCACTCCTCAAAACTGAGGTGGAATCCTTCAAAGCCCCCAGGCCTGTGTAAAATACGGCCCAGACCGCAGAATCCTTTATAAACGCATTCTATGAACACCTTCAGGAATGCATGGATCATGCAATCCCAAATAAAACCAAGACGCAATCCTCCAAAGGAAGACGTCCTGTCTGGTGGACCCCAGCCACAAACAAACTATACAATAGAAGGAGGAAGCTACTACATGATACAGCAAAGGGAAGGCATCTCTGATCAGTATTAGCAAAAAACTACGCGCACTCATAAAATCATCTAAGGCTAGCTTCGAGAGAAAAATTGCACAGGACACTAAAGATAATCACAAGGCTTTCTTTAGTTATGTTAGGAACCTGGGTGGGAATTCCCAGATATGCTCAGAATTAGTCCAAAATGACAAAAAATACACCGAACCCACAGACATTGCCAACATCCTAGCTGACAGGTTCAGCGCAAACTCCCCCCCCTCCCCACCAAAAGGGCAAATATCTATCCCAGCAGAGTGCTGCCCCCCTGACTTCTCAGATGTTCAGGTAAGAGCCGTCCTCTCCAAAGCAAAAAACACAGCATCAATGGGACCAGATGGTGTCCCGGGCTGCGTCCTACATGAACTCCAAGAAGAGCTAAACCCAAACATAAAACTACTGTTCAATCTCAGCCTTACTACAGGATATGTACCCAAAGAGTGGCGTACAGCAGCGGTGGTCCCTCTCCACAAAGGTGGTGCCTCAACGGATCCTGGAAACTATCGCCCCATAAGCCTGACTAGCTTGGTCTGCAATGCTATGGAAAGGATCATCATGGACCTTATAAATAAAGATATTGGGGACCTACATACACTGGATCCTACCCAGTTCGGCTTTGTTAAGGGCAGATCCTGCCTCTTAAATCTAGTCAATTTCTTTGAAACAGTCACCAAGGCCATTGACGAGGGGAAGGTTGTCTACACAGCCTACCTGGACCTTGCAAAAGCCTTCGATACAATACCCCACTCGGGCATTATAGATAAGCTCAACAGCTTAAATATAAACCCCTATGTCACTAGATGGGTTGCAAACTAGCTCAAGGACAGAACCCACATGGTTAGAATTGCTGGAGCCATGTCAGACTCCAAACCAGTTACAAGTGGCGTCCCACAAGGCTCAGTCCTGGGACCTCTCTTGTTCGGTATATATTTCTCAGAGGTACAGGCCAACATGGAAGGACTGTGGCTGACCAAGTTCGCAGATGACTGCAAACTGGGCGCCATAATCGACTCTCCAGCTGACACATCCTCCAAAAGGGCCTCATAGAAACAGACAACTGGTGCCAGAGCCATGGCCTCAAGCTAAACGTCAAAAAGTGTATAGTCATCCCCTTTGGCAAAAACAAAGTGCCCACAAATTACCACATAAGTGGTAACCCATTAAGTACGGAAGAAACTTTTTTTAAATTCTTCCACAGGCATGTACTCAAGAGAGAAGCTGACAGTTCTTTGATCAGGTCCCTCTGGAGCAGAGTGAAATGAGCTAGATAATTTAACAACCTCAGCACAAAAGTTGCCGAGGTGTAAGCGCTTCTCGATTCTATCCAAAGCTCTGGACTCCTTGTTCAGTGGATGGACACTGGCAGTTTCTTCTGCCAACTCTTTCTTGGTGGCCACCGCCACCATGATGGCATCGACTACAGGGCTCTTACTCCAGTGATTCCTGCCTGCAGGGGGCACTAAAACCCTAACAGGCTGCTTGGGTATAGGCTTGATGCTGTCTGCTTCCATCCATGCACTGTGAGATATTAAATCCACTAGGTCATCTGCTGGGGGGGGGGTCACCCAGGACGTAGATGGGCCCATCCTGAACACCTCCAAGAGAACTGACTACTCAGAGGAAGAAGGCTGGGCAGACCACCCACCTTTCTGCTTCAAGATCTCCAATATTTCTCCAAAGCAGATGTCTTCACGTGGGGATTGGGGGGATCCTTCCCCCTCATCTAATTCAGTATCCTTGGACAGTGACTCCAAGGGGGAGTGTATGTGCCTTCTTTTACACGCCCTCTTCCGAGGAACTTCCTCCTCTGGGTATTCTGGGGAAGTATCAGAAGAAGGGAGATGCCTCCTGAGCAGGGAAATCCTGGAGGCCGCTTGAGATGGGAAGACTTGTGGCAGGATGAAAGACAGCCATGCATGGATCCGATGGAGGTACAGGGGTGGATTGGGGAACCTGTATGGTCAAATCTCCAACCTGGGAGAAGACCCTCTCCACTACCTGAAAGGCCGAAGGACCAGATAAAGCCATATCCAATTCCCCCAGAGTCGAAACTCCTGAGGAAAAATGGGCAGGACTCACACCAGATCCATTGGTTCCAGAAGGGATCAGACCTGAGCTATCAAGTGCTGAAGCCACCAAGGGAAGAGGTTGCTACAAGAAGGAAGGAGCTGATCCCATTCCCTCAGACCTGGCACTGATGCCACAGCTTCAAGATTCTCTCTAATCTGAAAAGGTCAGAAAAGGGTTCATCAAGAGCATTTTCTATGTTGAAGATGGGGGCTTCCTCTGTGCAGAATCCAATACACAATGCAGTCTCAAATCCCTAGACTCTGGAGCTGGAGGCCAGATTGGAGACGAGTCCTGACAGGGTGACCCGAGTAGCTTACGGATCCAACAGGGGATGCAACCGAGACTACCACCATCTAGAGAACTTGGATGAAGCTGACGAGGGAGGCTGGGAGTGCTTTGACCTGGAGGATTAGAGCTGTGAACTTCGTTGAGGTCCTAGGATCCATAGCAGTGGGATCCAAAGTCAGCGCAGATGAAGGTGTCAGAGAAATAGTGATGATCTAGCCCCAGATCCGAGGAAGCTGTAGGATCCGACAGGAGAGGAGACATCTCCAGATCCAAGAGAGAGGAATCTGCAGACTTCTTATGCTTCTTTGGTGGAGAGAGTCCCTCAGGGAGACAGGGAGGGACCTGTTTTTTGCCTCCTTAGCAGCAGCAGAGGAGGGAAAAGCCAACGAAGGGGTCTGAGCCTCAGCTGAGGAAGGAGGAAGGCCCCTTAATGAGTTTGTTCCATCTGTTGACTAAAGCCCGAGGATTAAAGGCAGCACAGATGGAACACTCAGCATTTAAGTGGTCGGGGCACAGGCAGTACACACAGTCCTTGCGAGTATCCTGACTGAGGATTTTATGCACACAAGAAGCTGACCATGTTTGAGTGAAGGAATCCGCATCTGACTTGCTGGAGCGGCAAACGAGATCTGAGGTAGTTGGGTGGATGCAGAGCATTATGCGTATGAGGGAGGAGTTTGAGAGTTGGATCCAAGTCTGTGGAAAACAGCAGGGTCGGATCAGAGACCCTGTTGTCAGGGTGAATGAATGAGACATCAGATAAAGTAGTTACGTTTTTAACATAACGTTCCATCTGTGTTGTCCATTTTCATCCAACCTTTTCGGGGGTGGCATGACTGCATCCATCATGAGAAATAACTTTTGCATTTTTGGGTCACTCTCATCTTTGCAGAGAAAGGGTGACTGAAAAACGACCACTGTACATGTACCATCCACTGTAAAAGTCTCATGGGATACCTTGCTAGGGGCACTAGGGTTACGGTTGCAGGCATTGAACCTAGAGTCTGCAGAACTATTCTGGCTGGAATCTTCATACAGAAGATGATCCTTTTGACTTGGTTTCTGATAGTTTGTACTCATGATAATGGAAGGGACATAACCATGGATTGTGGGTTGAAGATTGCACCTATGAATTCCAGCTTCAGGGTGGGTTGCAAGCATGATTTGTTGTGATTTATGGTGATACCATGAATTAAGCAAGGTCTTATACCTGGTCTCTTGCTTGTACCAACTGATGCCTGGTTGGGGCGGTGATGAGCCAATCATCTAAATATGGGAGCACCTAGATTCACAGCAGCTTTAGATGTGCTGCTACCACTGCCATGCATTTGGTAAACACCCTGGGGGGCTGTGGTGAGACCAAAAAGCAAAGCTCTGAATTGATAGTGACTGGCTCCCACTCAGAAGCTTAAGAACCTCCTGGATTGTCTGTTCATTTTATATGATAGTACACATCTGGAGGTCTACAGAGCACATTCACTCATCCTTACCCACACAAAGGGCAGAATGGACTATACAGTGACTACCTGGAACTTGGTGTGCATGACCGACTTGTTTAGTGCACTAAGATCCAAAATTTGTCTCCAGTCCCGTCTTCTTTGGAACCAAAAAGAACCTTGAGCAAGTTCCACATCGTATTTGTTCTAGTGGGACCTCTTGGATGAGTCTCTTTATGAGAAACTGCTGAATTTCTTGAGTTGCTGGCTCCCTCTGACTGGGTGGAACATCAGGGAGCTTTGTTATCTATGGGGGGTGGAAGGAAAAAGGGTATGGTATATCCTTTGGTATTAATTCTCTGCACCCAGGTGTCATTTGCTATATTTATCCAGGCCATCTGGTGCAGGGAAAGTCGACCCCCAACTGCCGCCAGAGGAAGACAATCAGGCCTCCTTTCAGGAGCGCTGATAAGACCTGTCAAAGAAAGTATAGCTGGACCCTTTATTCTGTGGGCCTCTCATGCCACAACGGCATCTTCTACCATTATCATTTACCCCTCTGCCTCTCAGAGAACCAGTTCCACGTGTGCCTTGGAATGGACTTTGAGATTTTTTGAACCACATTTTGTGACCTCCCCGTTGATTCCTTGAAAAGGTTCATGGGGGGGTGGAAAAACAAACTCTAACACCTGAAGAGTGTTTTATTCATAAAGGGTCCGAAAAGTGAAGATCCATCAAACCGAACTGTGACGGAAGGAGATACTGCCAACACAGCTAGCTGGAATTTTGTAAATAATTATGTGTCATTGGTGAGTATCAAAATGATTTATACAAGATGCTTGTGTTATAAATTTATTAGAACTGTATGTCATGTTTATACCAAACTGTTTTGTACAGACGTGTGTTAAAAGGTATTTGTAGAGTGTTGTGTTAGAAATGTAACCACAGTGTGCCCTTTCCAGAAGAGAAAAGAAATATACCTGGCACTATTTTAACTTTTTAAATGTATATGCTTAACAGAAGAAACTGGAGGGTTAACTTCAGTAAAGCAAACTTTAGAAAAATATCTGAAATTAAACTACTTTAGAGGCTATGCAATAAAGAGACTATCTCTCAAGTTTTCAATGCAGCTAGAGGCACAAAGTATGTGCTATGAAGCTTTATGTGTTGACCTTGGAGTGAATTAATTGCTGCTTTTGAAGCATGAAGGAATGCAATCGTTTTATGACTTCCAGCATCTGAGAAAGATCTCAGCAATAGCCCTTGCCTGTATATTTTTACAGGTAGATGCTTAAATGCTGCCAGCTTCTAGCAATGGGGGGTTTTGGGCTTAGGAACTAGAAGTCAGATGACCAGAATTATGTCATTCTGCGAGCTATCCCAGCAGTTCTATTTTAGATATTAATTTGAGAAGTATCTTAGTGAGACATAGCATTCTGTATTCTGTCTTGGACCTAACAACAATAACAACCATCCACTACATCTGCCTTGCTCTAAGTTAGTTATTAGGGTATAGTATAATTCTCTTAGATTCAGTCAGGAATATAGTGAAGCTTGGTTTAGATGATTTTCTTTATTTTTGTGAGCCTGTACTGCAATGTTATTTTCAATATTTCATGTGATTTTGAACTCTGATGACACTGTGAATACACATTTAGTATTGCCTTGTTCCTTTATTATTTATTATTAAATATATTTAAATCTCACATTGTGGCTGATCTGTATAGAGATATTTAAGTTCTGAGAGTACTTGCATATTTATTTGTTGACAGTGTGTGGGCCACTCCAAATAGCCTTGCTCTTCGTCAAACTACCATCTGTGTTAACATTAATATTAACAGTATGATCAGACACCCTTCGTTAAGGTCTTTAACGTAGCTGGCAGGAGTGACTGGTGGCAGTGAAAACTACCTTATAGTCTCTGGATAAAGGGGGGCATAGCTAGTAAACCTGTGCCAGCCTTTCCCAGGTGTGCGTGTGTGTGTTTGTGTGTGTGTAAAACAAACCTCAAAGAGTGTGTATGTGTCAGCTACTTGGGCAGGGAGGCAAACTGGACAGAGAGGGTGCTGGAGGTCTTTGCTTGGTCACTCGGGTGAGATCTCAACTCTCTAGCTGTGCTACTGAGGAGCCTTACTGGGGATCTGGAGGAAGAGGGAGAAACCAGCCCCGGACTGACTGTGATCTCTGTGTGCACTTAAAGGAAATTGCACTTGATGCAGAGAGCTGTATCTGGAAATACTGTGTGTGTACTTGTCATCCTCTCAGTGAACGTCCCCCACTGTTGCCAGTGGTGAGGACTGAGGCTCCTTGATTACTAGTTGGCCGTGGTGGGTTGTCACAGGTGCATTGATGAAAGAAGATTTGAAAGGCTCCGCAAAATCACACAGGCGCATCCAGGCAAGAGACATGCCTGAACCCGCCACCTGTGAGGAGCCTTCTGTTGCGTTGGAGATGAGCATCATGGACAAGTTCACAATCATTTGTAAAGTAGTCAACTGAGGAGACACAGATCTTTGGGCCCCTCCAACAGCGGTCCTTGCTATCAAGTTGGAAAGTTATTTGAGTAGATCCCTTTGCAATCTCGTGAAGTGGGCTAAATAATTCAGCAAACGTATGGCAAAAGTTGCTGAAGTGTACACTCACTTCCCAAACCTATCACCCTGGACTCCATATTAGAGGAGTGGACAGATGAACTATCTAGTGAGTTCCTTTTTGGTGGTCACAGCCACAATCATGGCATCAACGTGTACACCCTTACTCCAATACTGCCTTTCCACTGGAGGTTCCATATTTCTAGATGGTCTCTTGGGGGTGGGTTCAGTTAAGTCAGGTTCCTCCCAAGCTTTTCAACAATTTACATCTACTAATTTGTCTGCAAGCAGGGCCACCTAGGAGGTTGATGGGCCAGTCCTGATAGCTTCCAGATTTACCAACTCTTAGGAGGTGGGTTGTGGACAGACCAGTCACCCTTTTGTTTTAAATGTTCGAGGATGTCTCTGAAGTAGATGTTATCAGGTGGTGATTTGGGAGACCCCTCTCCCTCATCAAAGTTGGTATCTGTGGTGAGAGACTCTTGGGGTGAGAGTCCAGGTATTTCCTCTTAAACTGCCTCTTCCTAGGGACTTCCTTGGTGAGATGGTCCATGGAAGTATTGGAGGAAGTATGAATCCTAGACTGGGTAGACTGACAGCTCTGGACCGGCTGTCCCAGTGGCATAGAGTGGTGAGGATCACATGAGAAAGTCAATTGGGTATTCAGAGGTAGAAATGAGAGGGAAAGACTCACCTGATCTGAAGGTACAGAGAAGACGCTCTTCACTAACTCAAAGGCTGACCTCTCAGGGAGAAAACCAACAGAGCAGAGCGAGAAAGTCCATGATCCATCAGCATCCACCTCTCCACAGGCTATTCACCTGAGGAGGAAGCTGGAGCCAAACTATCAAACACTGAAGCTCCAAGAGGGAGCGATGGCTCCAAGAACCATGGAGTCGTCTGAACTCCCTCTGATCTGATGTGGAAGCCTGGAGTCCGACAGCCGTCCATATTTGAAAAAGTCAGAGCTGATAAATTCAGAGTCACTGTTGGATCAGAAGAGACCATCTTCATTGGTTCAGACACAGATGGGCCCGGAACACTAGGATCCAATAACTCTGATCCCACATGTTGAGTCAAAGGAGGAGTAGACACTGGTGGAAGTCCCTGATCCAATGGGTTAGGAACTATAAAAGTACCCTTCTGAAGTTGTTCCATGACCAGATCCCTCACCATCCTTGCCACATCTGCCTCAGTAAGACTTTTGAACGAGCAGGAGGACACAACAGACAACTGCATAGAGCCCCTCTCAAAAAAGGAGGGTACCCAAGATGGTACTGGATCCAATGACGGTGAGCAGACAGAGGAAGGGGATTCAAATCCGAGGACTTTTGATCTGAAATTGTCTTTCCATTAGGATACAAGGAAACCAATTTCATTGGATCCAAAGATTTATGAGGCATTGGTAAAATCGGATCTGACCTAGGCATTTTTCTCTTCAGTTCCGAGGAGGATGGAGCCTCAGCTGATCTGGACCTCATTCTATGGTTCCTCGACTTGGATAAAGTTAAGGTTGGACCCCAGAGATGGCTTGGGTAAAAGTGGAGGTAACATCCCTTTCAAAATTAACTTATTTTTTCTTTCTGTGACAGCCCTAGTATTGATGGCCTCACAGATGTCACACTGCTTGTTTAAATGTTCAGGCCCCAAACAGTACACACAAAAGGAATGCTTATCTGAAAAGGGCATCTTGTGTCTGCATTTAGTACACTTTTTAAATACTTTCTCAGACATTTTTCTGCATAGAAACACCTGTGAAATGAGGAAGTAATTGATGGTTATAGACAGCACTGTCACTCACGGACTCACACACATGCTAGCGGTATGAAGATAAATCTAAAGGCAAAGTAGACAGTTTTATGATGTTTTAAATAGACTTAGCCGGTCTAGATTAGATAGTTTTTTTTTTGTTTTGTTTTAATAGAGGGTAGGGAGAAAAAACATACCACAAAAAAACAGTCTCTAGAAAAATGACAGAGAAATCATTACAGTAACAGGAAGAATATCACAGAAAAAGGCACACTAAAATGAAAATTAAGTTTTTTCAAAAGACTTATCTTGGTCAAAAAGACGAAACTCGAGAGCAGTCAGCAACCACCTCTCGACACGAAGAGCTGCAAACGAGATCTGAGGGGAATGAGGACCACAGCATTATGGGTAGGGAGGAGCTCAAAAGTTTGTAGGCTTCCATGAGCTGAAATAGCAGCAGAGTCAGATCCGAGGGTCGGATCAGAGTCCCATCTGTTGAGGATGAATGAAAATTAACATCAGGTAGGATATTTCAAGACACAATGGCAAGAAATAATGATGTATTTTATCCCATAACCCATTCTTTTTTATTAAATTGCCCTTCTGTGCCATGTCCATTTAAATCATGGATTCCTTCCTTCTTCCATGACAATCCTTGTAAAAACACACACAAATCACAGAGTTACTCATATCAAGTACTCAGCCCACAGCAAAGGTGTTCTCATCAACTTGCGCCACAGATCAGCCAAGTCTCAGCAGCAGTTTCCCATCCTCTTTTTCAGCAAGGAAAGCCTTTTATCTTTTAATTTATTCACTCATTTTTAAGGGGAAAAAGAAGCAGCCTTCCACACTGTATTAAAAAAATACAGACAAATCAGTTGCAGGTTCATTATGTAAACCTTCAGCATACACTGCACCCACTACTGGCTACAGACTTAAATAGAACAAAACTAACACAAGCTGCTTGAAAGCAATCCTCCATCATTCCTTTTTGTACCTTAGGGGCCTCAAGATCAATGTTACTATATGAAAAAGTAACCACTAACATGGCCTCTAAACAACACATGCCAGTTTGATTCTTGCACTTGGGGATCTGCCCATGCTCAGCTAAGGGAGACAAATATTACTTTTCTGTACTAGGCACTCCTGTGCTTGAGATAAAGAAAATGCTATGGAGTAAGACAGCACTACATGCTGCAGCAGTAACAGACAGCTTGGAAAGTTATGCTAGACCTTGCTAAGTAGCTACATGCACCTTACCAACTACACTAGGATCTGTCATCATGCTTAGAAGCAAGTCAAAAAATTACATTCTGTAGGTATAACACTGGAGTGGGTATCATTAATGTGGGAATGACGGGATATGGTGCTGCCACTGGTGGAAGCTCACTAGCATCACTGTGTAGGGATGGGACACATTTGTGTGTTGTAACAGCTTTACTTGTAGTGTAGAGAGCCTCCACTACCAGTAGGGATTTTCTTACTGTGCAGCAGAGTATTTTTTTTTTATTTGTGTTTATTTTTGGATTGTAACACTGCTAGTATGTTGCTCAGCACCAAGAACAGCACAACTGTGCAAATTATGTGATTGTTCTCAGATAGCTAACCTCATTGGAACCAACTGGTACTTCAAATGTGCTGGCTTGCTGAATCACCTACAGCCATGATGGGGTAGTTTACCTATGCATGGAGTACAACGCCTACACAATGGGCCAAGACCATTTATTCTATTTTCTCCCAGTGTGCATCTCGGCTCTTAACCTCTTCTCTCAAAAATCAGTGGCAAAGGTTAAAACAATTAGGGGCACTTTTTTAAGTATTAGCACCAGTTATTTAGAAAGTTGACAGAACAAGAGAAGCGGGTATTAATAAATCTTTTCTGAGGAGTATGAAATCTGTAAATGTAATCTCTGAAATTGTTTTACAAAACAAGATTACAGATCTTATGACTGACAGAGCAAAATTCTGAGGTAAAATCGGGACACAGGAGGGGTAAGTTGTGCACAAATCTTTATGAATCATTCATAGCTTTGATAAACAAGTATACTACATACCAGGCCCACTCTCTACTGTCACCAAGGAATATAACTAGCACTAATAGAGTCTAGATAGAGACACATGGACCTTAAATCTTTCAGCACTGAACTCAAAGTTGATATTGTTATCTTCATTTTTATTTATTCCATTTAATCTCATTCTTTTGGAAGAATCTTAAGTGTTCTGTTTCTGGTAAGTAACAGGAGGTATAGAACAAATGTAAAATGTTTTCTTTCAATGAAAAAATTGTATCCCACAGCACTATAAAGTTTATTAAAGAAGTTGCAGAAGTTACCATATCCCTTGGCATTCTGCAACTAATTAATTATGTTTTGTTAAATCCTTCATGCAGGTTTCTCACTTGACCAAACTAACCATAATGAATACTGCACTTAGTCATAATAATGAACATGCCTCAGTCATAACTTAGGCAAGTTAAATGCTTCAAAATAAAACTTAATCTACAGATTCTGATTAAACTCTGTGAAAAATTAACTTATCTTTTCAATGATTTTTGAAAAATATGCCGAACACGAGGCTGACACAGCAATGCAAGTTAACATGGCTGCCTCACAGTGCTTTGCACTCCAGTTTGGAATCGTGCTTTGTGCTGTCTGCATCATTTCAATGTCCCCTGTATGAATGCATGGCATTTAAGTGAGGTCTGTACTTTCACACATTCAAAATGTACAGATGTAGGGCTAACCTTGCTGTGTGTGTGTGTGTGTGTGTGTGTGTGTGTGTGTGTGTGTGTGTGTGTGTGTGTGTGTGTGTGTGTGTGTGTGTGTGTGTACTGATCTTGCAATGGCTGGCACTCCATCCAGGACTGATTCTATGGCTTACACCCTTGTTGGGACAGCTGCTGGCCCCATCACAATGATCACTAGGAGATATTATCAAATGAATGAACAAATGACCTCAAGATGAAAAGCACAAACTTACTGATATTATAGTAGGTAAGAGCATTTTAACATTTTTAGTCCATGTACCTTCTTTTCAAAGCACAGGCCTGAAACTCAGGAAAAAACAGAAAAAAATACTTGTCCTGAATTATGCTGTATGGAGCAGGTTACTGCCACTGGAGTCATAACATCTTAAAAAAAATCAGAGCCTATGATTGTCCTAGTGTTTCCTAGACTGCAGTGCTCAGAATGTGATGCATATAACTTTCAGTATTGTTCCACACAAATCTGGATTCTGGGTACATATACATTTGTGGCACAAACTAAACTATGATTTATGCTCCAAGAGGTACTATATGCATTTCAATAAGGAAACAAACAGTTTAGTGTCAGTGATAAATGCCATATAAACTCTGTATAAATAGTTTATGGCAACTTTAATATAAGAGGGAATCCATATTTATGAAAGCATTCCAAGTAAACTGCGTCACCAGCACCTGTACTGACAGTCATGTCTGGTCTTTTCCACTTAGCACAGTCAGTGATAAATGAACTCACGGAAGCACGCTGTGCTTTTTTCATAATAAAAAGCATCTCACCTCCGCTTTTGCTTTATGTTAGGTTTCATAAGGCTGTATACTACATTGTAAAATATTTTTTTTCTGAAGGACAGAACATAGACTGACTTTGTAGTACATGCTGACAAATAACATTGTTGGCTAGAATTTAGAGCCCATATATACCATCACTTTTTTTCCAGCTGTTTAAATCAGTCTTCTTTAGCGCCCCACTTATTACGATATTCACAGTCCTTCTCCGACATACTTGGGACTCGATGTTAACATGGCCTCCATTTAGGACTGCAAGGATCTACATCAGCCAAATGTAGAGCCAAAAATATTCAGTCACTGCTCAGAGCCAGGCAGGTTTTTGCTCTGCTTTTGTCCCTCTCCAGGCTTAGTGCTGCAGCATACATGCAATACTTGTTGGCACAGAATGGTGCAGAGGTCCAAAGATGCATCTCACTGCCTCCTACCAACCTCAGAGTGCTCACAAATTTCCGTAAGTGGAAGTTGTGTACTAAGAGTGTGGCCTGTGCATCAGGGGTACTGCAGGAGATCATCAGCTCTTTAAGTGGTCTTAAATTTTAATGAACAAGTATGAGTGAGGGAAGAGGAAAGCAATTTTATGATGGTTGTTACAATGCTTCACTACTGTACCTTTAAATCTCTGCACACTGCAAATCATGTCACTGGGTAACTCCAGATCACCCTAAACAATACCCAGAGATCCAAGTTCCATGCATCTAGCAGTATATAACACTGCCTATTCTCAAAGGAAGTAGGCTGGTTTCTGATACAAGAAAGGCATAAGATGGCAACCCACCAAGAAACTGCCAAATGACTGCCTGCTTTTATGTCACAGCCTAAGGTACAAATTGAATAATGTGATTCTTGGATCTAAGAACTGTTTGTGTATTAAGAAATACAAACTGCAGAACCGGAACTCCATGCCATGTTGCGCTTAAGTTACAGAGGCCTACCTCACAATATGTACTGCCCTCAACTCAGTGCTGTTATCACTATTTATGTTGGCATTATTAATATTATTATTATTGTTACTGGCAGCCCTATCCAATTACTTTACTGTTGTTGGCAGTCATCTATTATGTTTCTTGTCATTCAATATGGTCCTGAAATTATTTGCTAGAGTCCCACCAATAAAGTCTACAATGAAACACTAATGTATTATGTAAGGATGTCAATAAGTTGATCTACTACGTGTTTCTAATCAAGTCCCTTAACCCAAACACTGCTTCACGGAAACTCAAGGGAAATAAAGGTACTTGGTCCTAGTAGGTTTACCTGCTTAATAAATAAATATAATGAAAACTCAACACCTAAGAAAAAAGTCACCAGCGTACAAGAAGGAAATACATGGTTCAACTATAAGAAATAATGCCCAGAATGCATTTTTCTTCTCATTAATCATGTATTACTGGAAGCTGTTGCACAAATGCCTCAGTGGCCTTTGTGGATTCTGTGGTGACTACTTTGTACAATAATAAAGCTAGCCATCAACAACTTTTATCCTGTTTCAGTGTCTTTTTTTCCTTTCATATATTTTTTCATGTAGAGTTCTCTACAAGAGGATCAGGCCTCACACCGAAGGCCTGCCTCACTAGCTAGGAAATGAACACCATTAAATTTATTCAACAGAGTTTTGTACTAAATGCCATTAGAGTTTCACTGTAGCATCTCTATGAACAATGGTTTATTTACTTATTATATTACGTTGTTAAATACCAAATATGGACTGTTTATCTACCCTAAAAAGCAATATACAAAAAGGGCATAAAAGTCTGTTCAAACATCTCAGCATTTCAAGACTTGGCAGATCTGGGGCTGATTTCCCAGCCATTCATTTGAATACTGCATTACATGCAGCAACACATTTAACTACTCACTTCTCCAAAGTCAACAATAAAGATGTTTTGAAGATTCTCCATCTAAGTTATCTGTGTATTTACATACAAGTACATATATTTTAACAAAGCGCTTTTGAATGCACACACACGCACACCTTCCTCCCCACATATAAACACAAGCTCTCTACTACATAAATGCATGGGGGCCATTCCCCTGTGCCCCCCCACACCCCCCCACTTAAATATTCTAACTCCGAGGTTGCACTACATACAAGCACACACAAAACACCACCACACAAGCTACATTCTCCTCGCACACACACATCACAGCAACAAAACACACTAACACACACCACAGCCCCTACCCAAACACATACACACTTACCTGAATCCATAACCACAGTGAAACACCAGAAGCGCCAATTAAAAACTTCTGGTATTCGAGGTTTTGAATTTCGTGCTTCTGAGGTTTAGCTCTTTTCAGGATTCCACTTTATGGGCTAGAAATACTGAATTTCGATATTTCAGTATTTCAAGCTTCTAATGTGAATCCATGTGTATGTGTGTGTGTATGTGTGTGCATGTGTGTGTGCGTGTGTGTGTATATATATATATATATATATATATATATATATATATATATATGTGTGTGTGTGTGTGTGTGTGTGTGTGTGTACATATTTGTTTTTAAACCTTTTGTTGATCTGTAGTCCTACAAGAACTGTGGTCCATTTTAGGGGAGAACCAATATTTTTATTTATTTATTCTTTATGATCAAGATAGACCCAACAAACTTGTCCTCTCTTTTTAGGGACTGACCTCAGGTGATATTTATACTACTAGGTGAA